>NW_016158622.1:0-38356 GCF_001687245.7 Rhagoletis zephyria
TCTTCATCTTTGACAAAATTACACGGTCACCCTGTATTTATTTTATTTTATTTTTTAATAGTTTTAATTATTTTTTTTATAAAATGGTAGCACATTGTCTAACAAAAACCTTGCAAATAAATCCTAACTTGAAAGATTGAAAAAAATCAACAAAGTTTCATCACAGTTTTTGTTCAGAATTTGTAGACATGTTTTGGGATAACATTTTTGTAGCCCATTCATTCTAGTATAATAAGGGGCAAGTTTGAAGTGTATAAAAAATACCATTGATTTTTTGAATTTTTCTGTTTGCGGTGTTGCGCACTTCCTTCCATACAACGAATGTTCGGATTTTATTTTATATGGATGAAAATACGCGTGTTGCGTTGCTGTTTTTTTATTTCAATATTTTAAATTAAGCTTTATTTGTATAGTTTTTGTTAGACAATGATAAATAATATAATAAATAGCCCAAACCAGGTGTCCTTAGCATTTTGTCGCGGGGTGTACTTTTAAAAATGTGAAATATAATTCAAGAATTTATTTGTGTATAATTTAAGTTAAACTCTAAGCTGAATGAAGCTTAGTTTAACTTAGTGGGACTTTCTGATAAGACAGGCTATGACTTTATAGGCTAGCTGAAGAGATCTCAATGATAAGTTACGTTAAATTAAGCCTACACTAACTGAAGCTGTACAATGAATTGAACAATAAACACACTGCAGTAGACAACAAAATTGGTTTTGTTTGGTTGCGGGAAAATGGAGGTAATGCATTGACGGAAATGGTGAAAAGTACAACTAAGCTCAAAAAGTTACACTTTTTGTCATTAATTTGGTACAATTTAAAAATTTTAAATATCAACACTGAAGTGAATGTATGTCAGCGATGGGCTGACGCACACAACTATATTTTGCGAAAACAGCGAGAGCATTCAGTTGGTGTTAAATGTTCGGTAAGTGAGGTTGTGCTAGCGCTTTTAAGAAAATGCTTGTTGACGGCAATAAAATCAATAAAAGCGCGATCACATCCTCACCGCATTAGTGTTCGACATCAGCTGACGGTATGCAGTTTTATGGTCCATTCAATTTTAGTATTATAAAGTGAAAGTGCGGCTAAGAATTCATGCTGATTTTTAATATTTTTTGCATTTTCTTTATACAAATTGGATGTTCAAGAATTTCAGTATGGAAGAAAAAGTGCAACACCTTCAACGAAAAAAAATTCTCAAAACTCTACGCGAATTGTATGTACTATAGCGATCATGATTATTTAAATCTTAAGTATATATTAAATGATATTTAATATTTGCTTTAGAGAATAAATTTCGACAAATTTGTTTAAACAAAAATGTTAAGCGGATATGCAGAATGTGGAAGCGAGATTCTTCTGCTTGCATTTCTATGTTTTTATCATTTATCAGTTTAAGCACATACGATTAAATTTAAAAAAAAAAATATTTTTAATTGCGGATCCGAAAGAAATATTTATTAGTTGCATTGAGTTACGCAAAAATACTGCGGAAAATAAATCGATTGTGCTGAAGGTGCCGGCTGCTTCCGAAAGGGCCGAAAATGGCACAATGCACACTCATTTTCCATCACTGTCACACATACAATCTCACTATTCTGCTGACTTCTTTTCCCCTTCCGATAACTTTTTGCTTCCGCGCTTGCCTAGCAACGCTGTGCAAAGCTTTGCACGTGCAGTCGCCCGCGACACATATGTGCTGATTTGGGCATCCCTAAGTTAGGAGTTTATGATCTTGCACATACGAAATCATTTGCTTATGTAATATGCGCTCAACAACTTTAGACTTACTTACTTTTGCAACTTTCTAGCACTTTGGGAAAGTACAGGTAATCAAGATGGAGTTGACTATATAGGTTACTTGCGGAAATATTTTGGGGAGTATAATTTTAAGAAATTTTGCATGGACTCCATCGAATCCTACTGCATTCGACTTAACCGAAAGTATAGCTTGGATGACATCACAATCACCAATACAAGCAAATTTAAATGGACTATCACCAAAATTTAAACTAGAGATGGGCAAAAGTCGTGCTTTTCTACGTGACACGCCGTGTCACGCTTTTTCACGCCTGAGCAGCTTTCAGTGAAAAATCACGTAAAATCCGTGATCGTGCGTGCCTGAAATTTTCGCGTGCGTGCGTGTGCGTGAGTTAGATTTTTGTCAATCACGTCATTTTCACATATGTATGTATGTACTTATTTGTATTTTAATCTAAAATAAATTCGTTAACTTACTATTTAACTTTCACTAGTGTGGCAACATTTATTCTTTTTCCTTTGAAATTGGAGGCATTCTGTAATATTCATTTGCACATCTGCAGTTTTTCGGTTTGCCTACAGTTAGGCGCAAACTTTAAAGAAATTGCATGTCAATGTCACTCAAGTATGTGTTGTAACAGGGATAGTACCGGGTGACTTTTTCAAAGCAATTGCTTTGAATTCATTTTCCTAACGCCTAACAGAGTAAATCCTGATCTCTTTTTGTGCTGGCAACAAAATTCAATCAGGGCGCCGATGAACAGCTTAAAAGTGCTACTATTTTCACATCTATTCTACTCTTACTTAGGTAGACTGCGCTTGAAGAAAAGAGCGCTCGCCCTCAGCACTATTCCCAAATTCTGGATGATGACATTCCTTCTAGCTCGAAAAGGGCAAAAACCCGTGCAACTTTTGACGAATTCAAAGATGCGACAAATGAATCTGCAGAAACAGTTTTTGAAGACATTAATAAGGAAATACAGATGTATTTGAAAAAATCGGAAAACAAAAGCAATGTTTTAAAATTTTGGGAGAAAGCTAAAGATTTGCCCCTTCTTAGAAGTCTTTTAAGGCAAATTTTAAACATAGCAGCTAACTCAGCAACTAGGTAAAGAGTCTTTTCTGTGTCAGGCAGAATTCTGGAAGAAATACGTACACGACTGCTTGGTGAAAACCTCGACAAAGTATTATTTTTAAACAAAAATATGAGCTAATGTAATTTTAATATTACATACGTTGAACAAATATTGATACCAATTATTTTTTATACTTGTAATAGATACATAAGTATGTATATCTGAAATTTGTTAAAATAATATTAGTGCCTTAAGCGTTTGGCCGTTTGTAATAATACTTGTGTGATAAAAGGCTATTTATATGAAATACTATTTATATAAATAAAGTTTGAATTTCAAAAAAATGTCCGTGAGACACTGTGCGTGAGCGTGCGTGATTGAAAAAATAGGCGTCGTGAGCGTGCGTGAACGTGATTGAAAAAAATATAGCAGGACGTGAGTGTGTGTGAATTAAAAAACCATCAACGTGAACGTGCGTGAACGCGAACCAAAATTACTCACGTGCCCACCTCTAATTTAAACGAACACAGTAGTTATCTAGACAAATATTAGCTGTGGTAGCAGACAGTGTACAGTGTACTTTCTTTGGATTTTCCTATCCGATTTCCTCAATTGAATTGATCAATAGTACTCCAATTTTGCTTTGTATTTAACGCAAAACTAAACTTTTCTTTATAGAATAAGATTTTAGCCGTCTTTATGTTGACAGTAGTTCGAGCTGTTTTAAAACTGCTAAATGTTTCGGGAGTCCTTTATATGAAATGTTTTGTTTTCTAAGATAACTCTTTTTTTGTTGTCATCCACGCCATGCACCCAACTCTTTTCTATTTGGCTTCATTTTTTTAATAACAGAACTAGTCTCCACAACCTTAAAATTGTCTGGTAACGTTTTCAGCGCGAAGAACGCTTAAAAGAGTTACTCTGTATGTTGGACCATGTATACGCCGCAAAGTGGGGTAATTGATATCGATATTGGAGATTAATTCAAAAAATGAATTTCAAAGTACAAAGATGTTTCTAGTACCATATGAAAGTCGATAAAACTCTACATCGCCATGTAATCAAATATTTGCCCAAAAATGTACCGTTTCCTTGCAATATACTCTTAAAGTCGTCGCTTCTTCCTTTTTATGTGCGCAAAGTGATAAACGTGATTTAATATTTCATATTTCTAAGCTATTTCTAAGGCTTTCTGCACATGGTTGCTTCATCGTCACAATCATGATGCAACGATTACATGACGACTATACTTTCGCACACTCGGTCGTGATATTTCAATTCATTTGGCGTCTAAAAATTCACTGCGGGAGGTATTTTTTGTTTTTCTGGTTGATATTTTCGCAAAATGTTTACAAAAACCTGCAAGTTTTAAAATATGGACTGTGCAGCAATAATTCTAGACATAATTTTCCAGTAATATCTCTTCTTTTGTTTTCCTGAAATGTGTTTTGTGCACACACGCAGAGACTTTTTACAATTTCATCATATTCTATAGTTAAAACTCTCGCATTTATTGAATTTTATTGCCATTAACCACTTTTTAATAAGTTCCACAGATTTTATGCAAAAAATACTAATTTGTATGCGATTTCAATGCAAATATTTACTTTTTCACCAATTTTTCCCATAAATTTTAAACAAACAATGCGTGCACAACGATTAGCAAACGACAGTGCCGTACTTATCCGTTTCTGCATCTTCTACGATTTGTCGATACCTAGCCGATAACGACAAGTGTGCAGATCTCCTTCGAAATGCATGTGCTCGGCTTGAAATTTCAGGGCGAGACGATAACGCAACTAGACTGAGGGGAAAACCTATTAAAATCAAATAGAAACGTAATTGATCTTACTATAAACGTCAACGAAAGTACTGTATATTGGTTAATATTCAATTCAATTACGCGCATATTAAAATGACCGCGTTCGTACTTAAAAAACATCCGTGAAATGAATAATCATGACAAAAACTAAAAAAAAATTTAATTTGCATGTTGCCTGCAGTGGAATTCGAGCCCGACCATCTCCGGATATCAACAACTTGTGGCAAGCACCTTTGCGCACTCAGCTACACCCAGGCATATAAATTTGCTTTCAAATGTTGAATATCCATCAACGCCACAGCATGCGATTTGTACGGATAAACATGTATGTACTATGTATGTATGTGTGTGTTGTCACCGCTCTCAGAGCGGCGCTCTACACGCTTGGGGTGCGTACCCCGCAGGGAAACCGCGGACTAGTGAATCAAATTTCTAGTTCCGTACTTGTCCGATAGGAACTAGATCCCCACCAGTCCGAAATAGGCGAAAAGTGGTACTTTTAAAAAACTAATTTTTTTCAGTTTTTTTCACTAGAAATCGATATCTAAAGTGACGAATTTAGAAATGGTTCGGAACTATAGAAAAAGGGATGCAGAACGAACTAGATCTTATTTGTCGAATTTAGAACTAGTTCGGAACTATCGAAAAAGGGATGCAGCGGGGGGCTTATTTACTTTACAAACATATGTGTTCGGCGGCTTTTTCGCTCAAATACGCTTCTATTCTGCACTTCGCAGATGCTTTTTCATAGCTTGGTAATACAAAAGAAAAATTTGTGTTAACATTTCAACATCTTGGGACCGTCTGGAATTTAACAGCGAGCACCTCTGCAAACTCAGCTACAGCTAAAGGTATGTCAACGTACATTTCTTATAATCATTCAAACAAATTTAATTTCAAATTGAAAACACATTTCGTTCAAAATAACTGAAAATCGCACACACGGAAGAACCAAAAAGATTGAAAAATCATGATACTTTTTTCTTTCGTCTGTCGATTTTAGAACTGGTTCGGAATAGAATATAGGGGGAGTTCGGAACTATTAAAAAAGGGATGCAGCAGGGGGAAATTGGCACTTCCTAGGGCATCGCCATGTTAAATTCGCCAGTTGCATGCATGCAAAAAAGATTTATCGCGAACCAGTACTGGGTCTAAATGTACTAGAAGAGCACCAGTTCAGAACTAGAAATTTTCCCCACAGGGTATGTACACTTACATATACATACTCAGATGTGAACAGCCAAATACGTGCGTAATAAGTTTTGTATGAAAAAATTATTTTTAAATACGAACATTTTTAAACGATAATCAAATATAAAGTATTCAATTTTACTATGCATTATTTCCCTCAGTGTATGATTGGACGACAAGTGTGCAGATAGCCTAAGTTTTCTTTAACCAATTATCATGAAATATGTGTACCCGCCGAACCGATTTCATCCAAACTTAGTATAATCATTACTGTTAGCCCCATTAAAAAATTGTTTGCAACTTTTTGACATCGGACATTAACCGCGCTGACCTCCCATGTATTAGTATTTTCGACAGGTACAGATTTTGCGATATTTTACTATATAATAACGCTAAATTTTTCAAGTTTGTATTTTGAAAAATTTATGAGCCGAAAATTTGTTTTTTATAAAATAAATAGATTTTTATTAAAAGGTTGTAGATATGGTACGACTGAATTTTAGCTATGTTTTAACTAAAAACAAGAAAATTAGTTGATATAAGCGTGATAAAAACTGTATTTGCATTGAATTCAATGCAATTGAAAAACTTACACAGTAACTCAAGCAAGCGTTGATTTTCTTTAAAAATTCAAAATATTTTTGAAGTTAAAATCTTTATGCTAATTTTCCATAAAAGTATTGTTCATGCTATGACCAAAACCACACAAATTAAAATGTGAAAATTTATAAAAATCTAGGAAGATCCAACAAATTTTCATCAAAACTTCTTACTTTTTAAGAAATTCATGTCCTTATGGAAGAAAATGCGAAAGATCGCACATAGGGGTATGTGATCGATCTAGGCGGTCATCAGTCTATTTTTTTAAACTTATCGTAGGAACAAAAAAAATGCTACCTGCCACAGTTGAATAGTTGCGGAACAATAGGCAACCCCTACCCCGAACTTATGACACCGCTTTGACGGAGTATCTCAGTCGGAACTTGTCAGTTTGTGATAGTGCACGTTTTATTTTACGACATTCATTGTGAAACAGTTGCGTTCAAAAGTGATTATTATTATTGCGGTCATTATACGATTAAACAAATTTTTTTAAAGTCTGAAGACACAGGTAAATATACATTTAATTTAAATAGTTTCGATTTAGCAAAATATAATCTAAGTAATAATATCAGTAATCGGAAATATTATATTTTTTTCAGTGATTATTTTTTCATTACTTTGTAAACTGTAAGCTTTTAGTTATACTTCCACGCATTTCCACGTTACATTATTAGTTCCGTTCTATTTAATGGAACTTTGATAGTATACTGCACAAAAATTAGCTTCCGATAGCTACCGGTGAGCTTTTTATGACCAATAATTAAGATAGATCTAAAAAAAAAATTCGTTTCCATACATATTTTGTAATTTTTAAGTATTTACTTTGCTTGCTTTAGAGTCACCAACTGGTTTATTTATTTGATAAGAGGCATCGACAAAATTCTATCAATTTTGAGAACAAAATAAAGTTTCTTCAAAATGATATATTATCATCTGACTCCTTCTCCGATGAACAAATAAGAGATATAAAGCACAAATTTTCATAACTAAAAGCACAGTTTATACAAAGGTGGATAAAAGCCTGTGGAAAAGAAGTTTTTTTTTTAAAGTAACGTAACGTAACATGGCTACAAGGAATATTTTCAATTCCCAAAGGTATGCAACAGCCGCGATCTGGTCGTGTTGAGCAGGTTACTCCTAAGCTCTGATCCACTCATTAGTAGTTTCAGGCCAAAGCCAAAAAAAGCAACCAATCCCTTTTCAAAGGAAGAAACCGATATGTTGCTTCCAGCTGAACCAACTAAGGATGACACGAAGTCTGGAGAGTCTTCAGAAGAGGAAGAAGGGTCCGATGAAGAATCTTTGCACTGATCATCATCCTAAAATAGTTTTTTTACACAAATTTTGTTTTAGAATTCAATTACACATTTATTATCCATTGCAATACAAGATAAAATTGGTTATTTCCATCATTTTCTTTGTAACTTATATCTCAAGGAGGTTAGGTTAGGTTAAACGGGCAGCTCTGAAAAGAAGAGTTCACTCGGAGGCCGGAGAGGCCCATTGTGATGCCCATGGGGGTTACCCCAAGCCTATCCCTGCATGTCTTCGAGCCATTTTGATTTTCTTGCGAATTCTAGCAGTCCTTCCAGAGGAGCTTTCGCCAAGATATCCAGATTCTCGAAGAAATGGTGCCCAAGAAACTTGAGGCGTTTTCCTCGAAGTGCTGGACACTCGCAAAGGAAGTGCTGGACGGATTCTAACTCCTCCTCATCCCTGCAGCTTCTACAGAAATCATTATGCGGGGCTCCGAACCTGGCGGCCATGTGGCCAATGGTCCAGTGTCCCGTTAGTATTCCTGTGAGAAGCCTGACGTTTGACTTTGAAAGCCTTAATAGACTCCTTGTTCTTCGTTCATCGAGCCGTGGCCAGAGTGATCGCGATACCCTGCAGGTGTGAAGGTGGTCAGTCTCTCGACTTCTGCAGACAGAAATCACAGGAGGGGTTTCACGATTTGGGTCGCTTCCCCGAGCCCCATCTCTGATCCCTTCCTAGCACATTCGTCCGCTTCCTCATTTCCCGGGACACCACAATGTCCCGATACCCAGTAAAGATTGTTTATGTGTTGCTGTAGAGCTTGTAGGGATCTTCGGCATTCTTTAACGCATAACGAGTCAGTCGTTGCTGACCCTAACTCTTTGATAGCCGCCTGACTGTCAACAACGAAGGCAAGTTTAGATGGAGCTAAGTCAATCATGCCCACCAACCTTGCCGCCATATGGATTGCATATATCTGAGCCTGAAAAACACTGCAGTGGTCTGGGAGTCTATACGACTTCCTCAGAGATAGCCCCTGAGAGAAGACCCCAGACTCTGTTCCGATATCGATTTTGGAGCCGTCCGTGAAGATGGGTATTTCGTCATCGCTGAGAGCAATACTAAATTCCCAGTCACTTCTGTCAGGAAAATGGATATCGAAGTTTCGATTGAAGTCAATTTCCGTAACCTGATGGTCACAACGGCTGTATTCCACCCCCACTCTCCCGAGTATTGTGGCGTGACCTTTGCAAGTTGTTCGCAGCCTGTTAGACGCTCTGAGTCGTAGAGCGCTTTTAGCTGCGATACTTTTAACATATAGGTCTATAGGTGGAATATCCAGCAGGGTCTCTAGAGATGCCTGGGGCGTTGAATAAATCGCCCCCGTTATGCATAAGCATGCTTGTCGTTGCACCTTTTGCAAGTTGAGTAGATGGGATTTGGTGTCAACCGCCTGCCACCATACCAGCGCGCCATAGGTGAGGATAGGTCTAACTACCGCCGTATAAATCCAATGTATTATCTGCGGTCGCAGACCCCAGTCTTTTCCAATAGTAGCTTTGCAGGAGTAGAGCGCGTTGAGCGCCTTCTTTCTCCGCTCTTTGGTGTTCCTTTTCCAGGAAAGCTTAGAGTCGAGAATAACCCCCAAAAATTTTGCTTCTTTTGACAATTTGAGATTTGCTACATTGACGGACGGAGGTCGGAAATTGTCTATTTTATATCGCTTGGTGAAGAGAACAAGTTCGGTTTTAGTGGGATTGACCCCCAGGCCATTTCTTTCTGCCCACCCTGACAGATCGTTAATTGCAGATTGTAGAATCTCGCTGACCGTGGAGAGGAATGACTAAGTCATCCGCGTAAGCGACGATCTTAGCGGATTTCGATGTACGAAGCAGGAATTCGTTTAGCACGAGGTTCCACAGTAGGGGGGATAGCACCCCCCCTTGAGGTGTGCCCCGTGTGGCTGTTTTCCTTACTTCTGATGTTCCCAAGGAGCCATTGATGTTTCTGGTGCTCAACATATTGTCGATCCAGAGAGTGATCAATGGGTCCAGTCCTACAGCCACCATGGAGTGGTGTATGGATGCCAAATTAACATTGTTAAAGGCGCCCTCCACGTACAGGAAGGCTGCCAGCGCATATTCCTTGTGATTCAGTGCTTGTTCTATACTCCCAACAACCTCGTGCGGGGCTGTTTCAACCGACCTACCTTTACGGTAGGCATGCTGAGCCTCGCTGAAGTTCCCAGGAGTAAGGCGTTGCATTATCTGCAGACTCAGAAGCCTCTCCATTATTTTGAGAAGAAATTATGAGAGGCTGATGGGCCTAAAATCTTTTGCAGTGCTGTGGCCCGCTTTTCCTGCTTTGGGAATGTAGACCACTCTTACCTCCCTCCATGACTTTGGGATGTAGCCTAGGAGGAGACTCGCCCTATAGATTGTCGTTAGCCAGGGGGTTACCGTAGAGCTTGTTCGTTGTAGCATGGCTGGAAAGATCCCATCCGGTCCCGGAGATTTGTAGGGTTGGAAGGATCTGATAGCCCAAGCTACTTTGTCTGTAGTGATGATTTCATCCACTGGACCGCCTTGCCTGTGGGTACTAGGGTGTTCTGTCACAGGAGTTCCTGTGTCCCCTGCGTCACCGCAGCCAGGGAGGTGGACGTCCATAAGGTGTTCCAGTGTTTCAAGGCTGCTTTCGGTGTGCCCTTCCTCCTGGCTTTTTAAGAAAACCGGGAGGACCCGGGTTTTTCGAGAGGCACCTTCTTAGTCGCGCGGCATCAGTAGTCGTTTCGAGGTCCTCGCACAATTTGGACCACGAAACCTTCTTTTCTTTCTTTATCTCTTTCTTGAACGCATTGAAGTTGCGACGACATTCGTCCCAGTCCTCCGCGTTTTTAGTGAACTTCGCTTTATTGAAAGCTTTCCTAGCTATCCTGAGCCGCCTTAAATCGGCCGTCCACCACCTTGATTGTCGCTTAGAAGGTTTGCTCTCGGGACAGGTTGTTATGTAACATTCGTTGGGAGACTTCGTTAGACAGAGGACCGCTCCCTCCAGTTGGTCTGCTGAAATTGGCTCCACCGTGTACGGTNCATTCGTCCCAGTCCTCCGCGTTTTTAGTGAACTTCGCTTTATTGAAAGCTTTCCTAGCTATCCTGAGCCGCCTTAAATCGGCCGTCCACCACCTTGATTGTCGCTTAGAAGGTTTGCTCTCGGGACAGGTTGTTATGTAACATTCGTTGGGAGACTTCGTTAGACAGAGGACCGCTCCCTCCAGTTGGTCTGCTGAAATTGGCTCCACCGTGTACGGTGGACTTGCTCCAGACACCAACTGGCTGAATTTGTTCAAATTTGTCCTACTAGGATTTCGATAAGGTTTTAGTGTCGGTCTGCTTAGGTTAATGGAGAATACGATGCGACAATGATCAGAGAAAGAGCATTTTGTCGAGACGTGCCAGCCGTCAACCCTAACATTGTTCGAGTTAGTTACAAGAGTTATATCTATAACCTCCTCCCTTATTCTATTGTAGAAAGTGAGGTGATTACCCTTGTTACAGATAGTAAGTTTTGTGGATAATAAGTAACTAAAGAGTGACTCACCTCTATCGTTGATGTTCGAGCTGTTCCACGCCGTGTGGTGAGCGTTGGCGTCACAGCCAGCCACCATATTTATCCTTCCTTGCTCCGCCCAGGCGGTGAGTTTCCTGAAGGATACTGACGGGGGGTCGGGTACATCATATGGCATGTATAAAGATGCGAGGATGAGGTCGGGTGCTCCCCTCTGCTCCAACATTGCCACTGTCATGTCCGAATCGCTAAATTGGGGAAGAAAGAGAATATTAGTGCTTTTCTTAACCAGAATACAGCTTCTAATTTTACCTTTGGTATGTGGGGTGAGAGGTAGAAAGTCGCTAGTGGATAGACCTGTGACCCTCCCCGCCACTAGCCAGGGTTCTTGTATTAGGGCCACGTCCACATCTTCCTCACCCATGAAGAGCAGCAGATCCTCCGATGCTGCCCTGCTGTGATGCAAATTAATCTGCACCACCTTTAGGCTTTTCGGATTCTCTTTCAGCATCGGGGATGATCACCTTAAGGTGACCGATGCCATATCTTATTTGGCCGGCTTTGCGACGGAGGATCTGCAAGGATTGTGGACCGATCTTGATCCAAAGGTCCTTGCCGTTACCCTTGTCCCGAGCGCGGCCTCGGACAATCGTCCAGTCGTCAGGGATGACATCCACGTTCTGACATTTGATTAGGGCTAGTGAGGTCTCGTCCTCCACGAGGGGGGGCGGGATCCACACTCGCACTATCGTACGGGATGGCACCTCTGAGAGCGGAACAACTTCTAGTCGTGCGTTGGCCCAAAGTTCATCTTGGTTGCGGACGCAGTTTGTTAGGAAGTCTAACGACTCCTTGTTACCGCATCCAACAACTTTGACTCCCTTCTGCCACTTGGCTCCATCAAACATACCAATGTTGTTGTTTTTGTTACGCTGGATTTCGCCAAGTAGTGCCCTCTTAATCTATTCTTCCAGGAGCAACCATTTTTCCGTCGGAATCTTTCCTTCCGGGTGATTCCGGTCTATGATTGCTACCTGGAGCTCTGGTGCTGAGCATAAGGTCGATGAAGTTTTCACAGTTCAGTTTTCAGTATGTCTTCTTGTCGCCAGACAGTTGTCTCTTCGGATGGCGTGCAACCGGTCCCTTACCACCGGAGGAAATAGCAGCTGCCGACGTCGAGGCCTTCTCTCCGTCCAGCCGTGGGAACACTGGCCTCGCGGTCTTCGGCACCTTGGGCGTCAGTGATTGCGACGGATTGTTGTTTCCAACAGTGGACAGCGGAGCAGCTTTCTTCGCAGCTGCTACCGCCCTCAGAGGGGGGTTTGGTTACAGCGTCCCTTTTTCGGAGTTGGTGGCTTTTCCAGAGACCGCGGCCTCACTTCCGTAAGCATTCGAGACTTTCTCCTCGCGGAGTCGCTCATACTTCCTGACAATGTAGGCATGCTTCTTTTGAAGAGCCTTGTCCCTTGGCGTTAGAGTGGCGGGGTCGCGCTCTCGCAGTTTCGCGAGGAATCGACGAGAGCTTTTGTACCCCATCTTTCTCTTCCGCTCTTTGTCCTTCTCCTTGTCGGGCTTGGCATTGCCTTGAGGCTCCTTAGCTCCTTCGGTTGCAGCCGGTCTCTCAGAATCATCAGACCCCAGGCTTAGCTGGCTCAGTGCAAGGGAAACCGCCCAGTCTCGATCCTCCTCATCTGAGGAGTCTAGCAGTGAGTGGATTTGAAGATCCTAGGAGCCCGGCTCGTCACTTTCGGATTGGCACCTCTGTTGCCTTGCCAATGTTTTTGCCTCAGTAGCTCGCTTGCATTTCATACCTACTGCCAGGTGAAGGTTGTCCTGCCGCCCACTTTGGATCAGACGCAGACCAGGGAGCCGCCCCACTGGGGAACAGACGCTTCTGGATTTGTCGGTGCGTTTTCAAACGTTAAGATTGGGGTCGCGTACGTAGTGGTCCACCCGTCATCACGTTCTGGTCATCCTGGGCGTTAGTCGATGCACGTCACGTACAGTCCGGGTCCAGTCCTCACTACGGGAACTCAGCCTTGAGCGAGGATATACGGCCTCGCACCGGTCGACAGAGCCTCGTTAGCGATAACAGGGACCACCAAGCCTTGACGGGCAGTGGGTAAGGTTGTCGTTTGGGAAGGATAGGTTATAGATTCACTTCACTTCCCCATTAGATCCCCATATCTCAAGGAAGTCCATACGCATTTTAACAATGAAAACAAATTTTTGAGCAACATTATAAAAAAAAATAATAATAATTTGTCTGTTATTCCCTTGGTTAAAGTTAAATTTCATTTTTAAACAGTTGCCACATGTTGTTTAGAAATGAAGCCTTTCAAAACCATTTCAATTGATACCCATATTGTAGTAATTCAGTTAACTTAACTATATTTAAGTTTTTACCAGGTGGAAACTCTTTGCATGTACTAACCTATATATAAACATCGCTGAGACGAACACGTATGTAGGTATGCGTGTTTCTACAATCGGACCACGGCAACATTGAGGGCCGGTTGTTCAATGTCTGATTAGCACAAATCGGAGGTAAAAGCTTCGGTTAAGCACAACTACTGCTTTATCGATCACATGTTACATGCATGATGTCGAAATCGTCGATAGTGTAGTGGTAGTGATAACCAGACATTGAACAACCGGGCCTGAGTCTATCGGTGTCAAACTTTAACCAACCTTATTTTCGTTTCTTTGGAGGAATAATTGTACGTCCTTCACCTATATTTACTTGATTTTAAACATTTACAATTTTAGACATCGTTACACGTCTTTTCTAAACATTTTGAAATAAAATTTTCATAAAAATAATTCTGGCCGCCTAAATCGGCCAAATACTCCTATCTGGATCGTTCAGATATAAAATTTAAAAAATCAACGCGAATTTTCAACCTCTTGAAGCTTGCTATTGATCATACTAAAATTGCATAACCTATAAAAAGTTCTGATGAAAATTTGTTGAATTTTCCGAAATTTTGTATAAACTTTGAAACTTTATTTTATATGGCTTTAGTGATGCAGGCTGAAATCTGGGCCCTATTGCACCAACGAATTATCATTAGCATTTTAGCAGATTATCGAACTTACGCAAAGTTTTGTGTTTTACCAACATGATAAGGAAAAGTCACTCAAATGAGTGTTGATAAGTAAAATATCACTCAAAATCATAGATAAGCGTTGCACCAAAATTTGAAATGCTTGGCGAAAAGGCTTTAGCGGATAAGTGATAAGTTATGCAAATTATCAAAATTTATTAGCATTTCGTTGCACCAAAAATTTGTATATATCACTTATCATCTTTCATTTTGCTAACTTTAGCATTATTTTGCTAAAAGTAATTTTACCTATCATACAAGTGATAAGTTACATTTATTCAGTCTGAATGAATTTATTTATTTATTTATTGTAAAAGGATAATACAACTATACCTTAACAATCTAAAACTTAAGCTCTAACACGTGATTCGATAANACCACTCAGGAGGTACCAGAACTCAAACACTTCATTCCTTAAAAAGGAACAGATGTATGAATTACCTGTTAGTTAATAAAAAAAGTGATTAACATTTTCAGTGATAATGAATTCCTAATTTTAACTATCACTGAATATTGCAATTCAGTGGTAGTGCAAAAATGCCCAACGCAGAATACACGTTATCAATATTAATTAATTAATTAATTCATCTTTCATATTGTATTGTCATCAGGTTCTGAGCTAACTATTTTTTTGTTGTCATTCACGCCATGCACCCAACTCTTTTCTACTTTGCTTCTTTTTTTAATAACAGAACTAGTCTCCACAACCTTAAAATTGTCCGGTAACGTTTTCAGCGCGAAGAATGCTTAATAGAGTTACTCTGTATGTTGGACCATGTATACGCCGCAAAGTGGGGTAACCCTGCAGGGAGTGACGTTTGCTTATACCTAACTTTAGTCTGTTTACGCGAACACTAGTGCTAACTATTAACTGTGTATTTTGTTCGAAAAAGCTAACTACTTTTGTGGGGCGATGGCCGCAAAAAAGTCAGACCTGGATACCTCTGCATTACATGTCAACTAACTTGTAACTAACTACTTTTGGACATAAAATATCAATAAGAAAAACAAAATATTTTTTTGTTTTTTTACTTTTTTATTTACTTATTTATTTACTTTATTTTATTACATTTCATATTTGTTTACATATTCTGCTCTGGGTGGCCCCATATTCGAACACCGTCAGACATAACTTCAAAATGATAGTATAAAATTTCGATCTTCCTTTTATTTGTCCTGAATATGAAAAAGAATCTGCGAAGTTCAGAAAAAAGTGTATTGAAAGTAATTTTTGTATGAGGATATTTAATAGAAACTTGTAAAGAAAACCAACTCCCGATTGCGTCTGCATGACTCCTGCACGACTTTACAATTCACTTTAAGTTGGTTTTGTCATAGCTAATTAAAAGTGAGGTTTTAATCGAAAAAAGCTAACTATAAGTTGGTTAGTTTTAACAATTGATAATTTTTCACTGCAGGGAATTGATATCGATATTGGAGATTAATTCAAAAAATGAATTTCAAAGTACAAAGATGTTTCTAGTACCAAATGAAAGTAGATAAAATTCTACATCGCCATGTAATCAAATATTTGCCAAAAAAGGTACCGTTTCCTTGCAATATAATCCTAAAATCGTCGCTTTTTCCTTTTTATGTGCGCAAAGTGATAAACGTGATTTAATATTTCATATTTCTAAGCTATTTCTAAGGCTTTCTGCACATGTTTGTTTCATCGTCACAATCATGATGCAACGATTACTTGACGACTATACTTTCGCTCACTCGGTCGTGATATTTCAATTCAATTGGCGTCTAAAAATTCACTTGGAGCAGGTATTTTTTCTTTTTCTGGTTGACGTTTACAAAAACCTGCAAGTTTTAAAATATGGTCTGTGCAGCAATAATTCTAGACATAGTTTTCCAGTAATATCTCTTCTTTTCTTTTCCTGAAATGTGTTTTGTGCACACACGCAGAGACTTTTTACAATTTCATCATATTTTGTAGTTAAAACTCTCACATTTATTGAATTTTATTGCCATTAACCAATTTTTAATAAGTTCCACAGATTTTATGCAAAAAAATACTAATTTGTATGCAATTTTAATGCAAATATTAACTTTTTCACCAATTTATTCCCATAAAATGTAAACAAACAATGCGTGCACAACGACTAGCAAACGACAGTGCCGTACTTATCCGTTTCTGCATCTTCTACGATTTGTCGATAACTAGCCGATAACGACAAGTGTGCAGATCTCCTTTGAAATGCATGTGCTCGGCTTGAAATTTCAAGGCGAGACGACAACGCAACTATGATTGGACGACAAGTGTGCAGATAGCCTAAGTTTTCTTTAAAGATAAATCAAAAGCGCAGTGGTTCAGCTTGTATGGAGCAACGGCCAAAACTCGTTTTCTCGGAAACTAAACAATATTTCATAATAAAATTTGGGACACTTGTTACTCTTTGTCCAGGCTAGGTTGGTAATGAAAATGGGTGTAATCGGATCTAAACTGCGCTTGCCTTCCATATAGCGGTATTTTTGGAAAAAAATAAAACTGCGATATTTAAGTAACTACTGCAGCCAAATTACTAAAAATTGGCATATAGAGTGAACTTTAGGCAAAAAATGTAGTATTTAATACATTTTTTTAAATCGGCGTGGTCAAGCCCAATTATCATGAAAAATGTGTACCCGCCCAACCGATTTCATCCAAACTTAGTACAGTCATTACTGTTAGCCCCATTAAAAAATTGTTTGCAACTTTCTGACATCGGACAATAACCGCGCTGACCTCCCATGTGTTAGTATTTTCGAAAGGATTTTACGATATTTGACTACAAAATAACGCTAAATTTTTCAAGTTTGTATTTTGAAAAATTTATGAGCCGAAAATTTGTTTTTTATAAAATAAATAGATTTTTATTAAAAGGTTGTAGCTATGGTACGGCTGAATTTTAGCTATATTTTAACTAAAAACAAGAAAATTAGTTGATATAAACGTGATAAAAACTGTATTTGCATTGAATTCAATGCAATTGAAAAACTTACACAGTAACTCAAGCACTGATTTTCTTTAAAAATTCAAAATATTTTTGAAGTTAAAATCTTTATGCTAATTTTCCATAAAAGTATTGTTCATGCTACGACCAAAACTACACAAATTAAAATGTGAAAATTTATCAAAATCTAGGAAGATTCAACAAATTTTCAACAAAATTTCTTACTTTTTAAGAAATTCATGTCCTTATGGAAGAAAATGCGAAAGATCGTTCAGATATAAAATTTAAAAAATTAACGCGAATTTTCAACCTGTTGTTGTTGTTGTAGCGGCTACAACAACCCCGCCCAGGACGGTTGGTATCTCAGTCGTTGTCGTCAAGTTCCACTAACGGCAACCCTATGAAGCGTGCAGCTTCTGTGGGGTTTGTTCACAGGGACAAGGCCGTTAGGGTTGTCGGGTTTTCCGGGCATGCGAAGAGATGTTTCGAGTCATGTGGGGTCTCTCCGCATGCCGGACACTCATTCGGCACATCCTCATTCAATCTACTCAGGTAGGAGTTTAACCTGCTGCAGTAGCCGGAGCGAAGTTGTGCTAGTGTTGTGCGAGTCTCCCGAGGCAGATGAAGCTCCGTCTCGTCTATGTCCGGGGGTGGTATGCCTAGAACGGCATTCACAGGTCTAGAGTCTACATAACTCGAGACTGAGTCCCTGTGAATGCCGTTCAGGGCCTGTCTGTAAGCTGTCGGGTCCAGAGGTTGCTTAATGAACCTCTGGACTTCGTCCGTCAGTTCATATAGATGCCTCCTGACGTGCCTAGGCGAGGGCTCCTCTGCAAGCAGCTGTCTGCTTGGGTGGCCACTTCTGTGGCTCCCGATCAGGAACTGCTTGCAGAGCATTATATTGTGCTCCTTTACAGGGAGCATTTGCGCCTCGCCGTGCAGGTGGTGTTCAGGCGACATCAGGAGGCATCCTGTCGCTGTCCTGAGTGCGGTGTTCTGTACAGTCTGTAGCTTCGTCCACTGCGTCCTACTAGTCCCTGGCGACCACACTGGCGCTGCGTAGTTTAAAACCGGCCGGCCTATTGCCTTGTATGTTGCCAGCAACGTTTCTTTGTCTTTGCCCCAAGTACTGCCGGCTAGCGACTTGAGGACCTTGTTGCGGCTCTGTACTTTATTGACAATAGCGGTTGAGTGCGCAGAGAAGGAGAGCAGGCTGTCGAATGTTACTCCGAGTATTTTGGGGTTATTCACCGTCGGAATTGGTGTGTCATCGACGTGAATCCCCAGCGGTAGCCTGACCTCCTTCGTCCAGGTTGTGAACAGGGTCGCGGAGGATTTCGTAGGGGAGAGGGCTAGACACTTTGCAGTGAAGAAGCGAGAAAGTTCGGAGAGATAGCCGTTTACTTTCGAACACAGGTCATCAATTCCATTCCCAGTCGCCATGATCGAGCAATCGTCGGCATAGGAGACAATCGAGACTCCCTCTGGTGGTTGAGGGAGCTTTGAAATATAAAAGTTAAACAGTAGCGGGGAAAGGACACCACCCTGAGGAACCCCCTGTTTTATTTTTCGCTGCTTACTCGTTTTGTCTCTAAACATTACCGACGAATGTCGACCACTCAGATAATTTGCCGACCACCGTTTGAGCCTCTGTGGGAGAGAGGAGGCCTCTATATCTTCTAGTAGCGTGGAATGGCAGACGGTGTCAAACGCCTTTGACAAGTCCAACGCTACTAGAATCGTTCTCTCACAGGGACGGTTACGGTTAAGGCCACGAGTTATCTGAGTGTTTATGGCGTTAAGTGCTGTTGTTGTACTGTGCACTTTACGGAAACCATGCTGATGCTTCGCTGGGGTCAGGTGGTTTGTGAAGTACGGGAGTAGCAAGGCCTCGAGTGTCTTCGCTACCGGGGAAAGGAGTGTAATCGGACGATACGAATCTCCTTTGTTGGCAGGTTTCCCCGGTTTGAGCAGTGGGACCACTCTCCCCACCTTCCAGATGTCTGGGATGATGAGAGTGGCCATTGACAAGTTGAGGACCTCCGTTAGGTACGCTACCCCCGCAGGACCCAAATTTTTCAGCATCAGCATGCATATTCCGTCGGGACCCATGGCTTTGGAGGCTTTCGCCTTCCCGATGGCCACCTGAACTTCACCGCAAGTGAAAGCAAGGGGGGCACAAGTTGTTGGCAGTTTGTGCAGCCTTCTGGTCACTCGACGCTTGGCTTTGTCCACCGGAGGATGCAGTATGAACTGCCGGCTAAAATAGCTCGCGCATCGCTCCGGGTCCGACGAAGCATGGTCGCCGAAGGAAATTTCGACTCTGTCGTCGTGCTTCGTCGGATTAGACAATGACCTCACGGTTGACCAAAGCTTGCTCACACCAGAGGTGAAATTACAGGTCTTCAGATGCTCCTCCCACTTCTTCCGCTTATGTACGTTTACAAGTTGCCGAATCTCCGCGTTGAGATCCCTGATACGGGGATCTCCGGGATCGGCCTGACGAAGGCTATCACGCTCATCGGCTAGAACAGCCGCTTCGGCAGGGAAGTTTGGACGTGGGTCCGATATACATCCTGCCGGTATGAAGCGAGCTGCAGCAGCAGTGATAGCCCTGCGGAACTTACGTTCACCGAGGTGGACGTCGGTTGGTGTGGGGAGCGCTGCGAAGGTGTTTTCGGTAAACTCCGCGTAACCTTTCCAATCAGCTTTAGAAAAGTTGATATAGGTCCGGTGTTTGGCGGAGGCAAAGTCGGTTGGTTTATCTATCGAGATGACTATGGGTAGGTGGTCTGATGCTAAAGTCAGCATAGGTCGCCATGTTATGCTGTTTATCAGACCAGCGCTGACTATGGTGATGTCTGGCGAGCTACTGCAGTTACCCATAATCCTGGTGGGTGCGTCGTCGTTCATTGTGCAGAATGTCGAATCGTCTATCTGCTCAGCCAAGTCTGTTCCCCTACGATCGTTTGACAGGCTTGAGTGCCAAAGATCGTGGTGCGCATTAAAGTCACCTACTACCATACGGTTTTCACCTCTGAGGAGCGCACCTATATCAGGGTGATATCCTGCAGGGCAGCAGGTGGCAGGGGGTATGTATATGTTAAATATTTCGAGCTCAACATCGCCTGACCGGATAGCGGTGCCCTGACATTCTAGGGTGGTATCCCTGCGGTCGATGTCTGCTTCGATTAGACGATACTGCACGGTGTGGTGCGTGATGAACGCTAAGCCACCACCATTATCTCGCTCGCGATCTCGACGGTGCACGTTGTACCCGGCGAAATTCAACAAAGTTGAATTGCTGTGCAACTTCGTCTCTTGGACCGCAGCTGTCAATATACCATGCCGACACATGAAGACGGTTATCTCCTCAATCTTGCTCTGTAGCCCGTTGCAGTTAAATTGAAGGAGCTTCATGTGGTTCGGGAGACGTGTCGTAATGTGGGGTGTAAGTGATGTGTGTGTATTTTCAACCTCTTGAAGCTTGCTATTTATCATACTAAAATTGCATAACCTAAAAAAAGTTTTGATGAAAATTTGTTGAATTTTCCGAAATTTTGTATAAACTTTGAAGCTTTAATTGATATGGCTTTAGTGATGCAGACTGCAATCTGGTAGTATGTTTTGGTAAAAATACAACCTCTGTCGCATCCAACCAGTTCGAATGCTTGCTTTTCACATTTCTTTTACCCTAAGTGCCTCTTTCCAAAACCGTCGAAGCCTTTTACATATTTATGTGGCGCGCGAATCGATATCACTAGTATTTACATTTTCTAAATCTTCCACTTCTGTACCACTCAGGAGGTATCAGAACTCAAACACTTCATTCTTTAAAAAGGAACAGATAGATGTATGAATTACCTGTTAGTTAAAAAAAAAAGTGATTAACATTTTTAGTGAAAATGAATTCCTCATTTTAACTATCACTGAATAGTGCAATTCAGTGGTAGTGCAAAAATGCTCAACGCAGAATACACGTTATCAATATTAGTTAATTAATTAATTCATCTTTCATATTGTATTGTCATCAGGTTCTGAGCTTAGTTTGCAGTTGCTAGTCTCTACCTCATCGGGAGGGTGGTTAAAATGGATTTCAAGATTTGATTACACAGGTGAAAGTAAATAAAAGCTTGTAAAAAAATATATTTAGCTACAGGTTCGGCATGTAGCGGGCGTGTATCAAATAACCGTGCAAAAATGTTCAGCTAAAATATATATTATTGTAATCTACAGGAAATGGGCTTAATTAAAAAACAAATTAAGTGTGGCACTGAGTGACAGGTGTTTAAAAGTTCATCATTGGAACGTGAAAAAATTAACGGTACTCCAAAATTTTGTATATGACAATTGAAGTCGGTTATGTTTTTTGCAGACATTTGATTGGTAATCTTAGGTTAAACCAGCCAGCTGGAGCGTTTGAACTAAGTTTAAACCATAGCCGTGCATTAAAAAACTGGCCCTTAGAATGGCGTTATTTATTTGTTCAGTGATTTATTTTTAGTGTTAATTGTAATCCTTGTTATTGTTTATAATATTGTTATTTCTATGCATGAATGACATGTGCAGTAAATATAAATAATGATATTTATACCTTTCATGAGCATGAAATGGTATTATAACTTTGGTCCGATGTTTGTAAGTACCAGAATAAGAAGAGACAGAACCATTAAAATGCTTACTTAAATGATCAGAATGTCGAGCTGAGTCGATTTACCCATACATCTTCAACCAGCGTTGCCGAAAGCTTTTGCTGAAACATCGTCATTTTACCCTGAAAAATGGTAATTTCGGCCAAAAAAAACGGAAAATTTTTGGTTACTTTACTTTTTTAACAAAATAAAAAATATAAAAAAATTACATAAATTACATACAATAAATATGACAACACATTTCAAAACCAAAGGGAACCCATATTGCATATGGGTTAATAAAAGTGGATTTGTAATTGTTAACGACAATTTTAAATTACACTTTAAAACCCAACTGCTTTTAAATTGATCACTTCACTGGCTTGAAAGTGTAAGATTAGCATTTATTAACGGATAGATAATCTTGACTGAACAAATTCCCTCTGCTATTTTACAACGCTTTTATCAACTTGTAATGTTGTGTGTCCAGACAAGATTTTCAGCTATAATTACAGATTGTAATCAAAGTTCCTGTAAAAAAGTCTAGACATCAACCTCGACGGTAGGCCTTGCCGAAAGTAGTTAAATATTGCACCTAAAAATATGCACTATATACGCTACAGCGAAGATGGACGACAAGCCATTTTTTTAATGAAATTAATTGCAAACATTTTGCTTGCATATGCACAAAATAAACCACACAAATATTTTCGCAAATACCAACTTTTACAAATAGGAATCGAATAAGAATGTTATTTGTACTAATTTGTATTTGCGAAAATATTTTTGTGGTGTATTTTTCGCAATAGTCTTCTGTTCTCTTTTCGTTGCAAGCTAAATTATTTTAATATCTGTTGCAAAATTGTATACAGACAAGACTAAAAAGAAAAAAATAAATTAAATAAAAAAAAACTTTTTAATATATCAAGCTTTAATAAATGGACTAAACAATAGAAAAATGGCAAAAGCCATTATAAACAATTTATGGGATTGAAAATGAAAAGAGAGGGGCGCACTTAATAGACTTGAATTGATATGAAAAGTACTATATGTATGTATGTATGTGGGTATATGAATACAGACCGCTTAAAATCGATATCAAATTTGTACTATCGCTGTAGAAATTTTAGGTCTAGGTTATGTAGTTTGACTATTGGCAATTAAATCGAATGCTTTATATTGCATGCGCTCTACGTTTATCGTTTTCAATCCCATTCTGCTAAAATTTTAAAATAAAAAGTTATCAAAACAAATTCTATGGGACTGAGAAATATTATTTGTAAAAGCGTGGTATATTAAAAAGTTTTTTTATTCAATTTATTTCTGTCTCTTTCAAATCAGTGTCAACAGTGCAGATTAACAAGTTGGTTACAATTCTAGAAACAATTTAATATAACTAACAGCACGGTTGTAGAACAAAACTAGATAGATCCATGGTTGTACTTTGGATTAAGTTTTACTTTAAAAAACTTTTTACGTACATACTTACATACATATGTTATTAGGTGGAAAAACTAAAATAAAAATCCGTCATTACGGGGGGCAAAATTGTCAAAACGTCACTGAGCTAAAAAAACGTCAAAATGACGGCGAAGTCGTCAATTCGGCAACGCTGTCTTCAACGCGCATGCATACGAGTATCTACACATAGGGTTACCACTAAAAATCTTTCTTTCCTACCAAGAGGGGGTTCAAAAACCTATCAAAATGCCTCCTTTCCCACCATTTAAGAAAACGGCGTTTGACGGCAGTAAACAAAAGGATCACAATAATGGCTAGCATATACATAGCACACAAAAAAGTTGGTGTGTGCTTTAAACCAGACCTACGTACCGACATGTAATTCGACCCTCTCAACCCGAATCTGAGGTCCGTTTGACTTGTACGCCCTCAAAGTTTCGAATAAATTGCGAAAAACCGAAAAAATGGTAAAAAATTCGCATAGTTTATAGTTTTAATAAAGCGTTCGGAGTAAATGACGTGAAAAATCGCACGGTTAGGCTAGCCAAATGTCCGGGTCCAGGAGCCGCGGGCTGGAGGAAAAATCTACGCGCTGCGGGTTTGCCATAAATTGAATGGTCGCCGCGAATAAGGTTGTAAACGACAAGATTACAATTTTGCAGAAGTAAAAAGAAAATTTGTTTAATGACGCACATATATAAGCACATTTTATTTGGTTTTCTACTTTTTCGGTACCGGAGTATTAAAGTAACTTGCCCTTAAAGTATAAAATATTTATGTTCAATGTACATTGTACATTTATATCTTTAAAGTTAAAGAATATAGTTCTAAGAAAATAGTCGCTTACAACGTTATTCGCGGCAACCATTAAATTTCTTCGAGTTGCGGTTAAAACTTTGAGATCCTCCGATTTACTACAACCAATAAGTTTACTTTTTAATTTTCGTGTATATTAAAAAATAACATATTCTGTAAACACGTACATTTGTTATGTAGTATGTTGAATCTATTATCGATTCGCCACTGCATTTCAAAGAAAAATATCTGATTTATAAACCTGCGTTTACGTCCGTCAGTTCAATCCCTTGATATCCCTTTAGATAGCCAGTGGATACAACTTTTTGTTGCGTATACGGAGTTCGGAGAATCACCGAAGGTAATTGGTGAAATGGCCAGTAAGCAACGAGTTTTTTAAGGTATTTGGCAAAGTTGGACCCATCCAAGAAACATAATGAGGGTAAAACTGATATTGTCCTAATTTGGCAAGCCTACTCACAGTGCTAACAAAGTGAATCACTACAACAAACCAGAGATGTTTTCTGTTTTATAAGCAAAGAAATCTACCAAAATTTTAAGCGTCCTACCATCCTACCAACGAGAAAGAAACCTACCAAATTTGGTAGGAAAAGCTCAAAACGGCAACCTTGGTCTCAAGTAAATTGCAGACTTTCGCGAACTAGATATTTATTTCGCCATATCTAACTATGCTACTTGGTCACTATAACCAAATCTTGGTAATTATAACTAAACCTTCTTCTGGGTTTGTAGGACAAAAGGCACATCAATTTATTTTTAGCTTTTAGTTCACGTTTATGTTTCTAAAAAAAAATACTTGCAATTTATTTATGTACCCATGTATTTATTTTTTTTCTTCGTAGCAATGGTGTGATGGTATAATGCGAATGGCATACAGTTTAGCCCGGCTTAATGGGTCCGCCAATACATTTCTTCAAAAGGCACATACCAAACTTTGTCTGCAAGTTGACAAAAGTGGCAAAATACCTGTGAGGAAGTGAGTGAATATTTCTTTTAATTTTTGGTTAAAGATTAAATCTTTGGGTTTTCGTTTAGTCCTGGTTAATCGTTAAATATTTACCTTAATTTTTATCTTAACGTTTGTACTTACACACATCTATATACTAAAAGTATCTTACCTTTGTACATCTTTCGGTTACAGCATCATCAAAATTTTCGCACAAAACAAAGAGGATCGGAAGCGTGTTGAGAAAGCGTTAGATATGAGCGGGTTGCCTTCGGGGAAAATCGAAACGTTATCCCTGCCGAAGTTCCACTTTGAGGATTTTTTTAATTTGTACAAGAATCTTACCCAACGGAGTGAAGTGGAGAAAATATTTGATGGAATGTAAGTACTTTACAGCAGATTGGCGCTATGCGTAGAACTGCCAAATATGTCTGCCGCAAAACCGGAATGATTTGGTAAAAGTGTATTAAATAACGCACAGCCTAACGTGATTAAATAAACGGAAATTTGAATTCCATGCATCGAAATCTTTAAAATCATCGAGAACAAATATCTTCTTCCCCCTGAAATCGAATGTCGGGGCTCAGAGTTTGCCACAAAAATTCAGAGTTTGGGAAAGATTTTCAGTTTTTATACATTTGTTTAAAAATTGTGTGACTGTCTATACTACGTTGTTTGTTTTCGATATTGCTGTAATTTATAAAAAATGTGCACGATCTGTTTGTTTTATGTGACGCGAATTATGTTCTTGATTGTGTTTAGGCATGAGTAACACTGCACTGCGCGACGCAGCTGCCCTAAAACCGTAGCCGGAGTTGCCGCGTCAACACCAATATATGAAAAGCCCTAGCGCCATTAAAACGAAGAAACACATGAGACACACACACAATTCGGCTGAATTCTTTGAAAAATTACGTACTTTGTTTTTGCTTTGAGTGTGGAGAACCAGTTTTGCTGTTTTAGCCCTTTGGTGGCTAGATTTCGCCACCACATACTTTTTTTGGACGCATAAATTTAAAATTGCCCCTATCTCTTTTTTAGCCCTTTGGAAAATTTATTCATACTTGACATGAACAAGTTGTATATGCTTACTTTGATCTCATTTTTTTTCATTTGTGTATGAGATGAATTTTGAAACTAAGAAAGACTCTGATATACATATATATATGTATTTGTGGATATGTATTGTATGTTCCTTACGTTTTTATACAAACTAAAATAATGTGCTAGGGCCATTAACTTATGGGTAAGGCTTCCTCAAGTGGGCGCCGAATTTACCAACATTAATATTATTCAATGATATTCAGGCAGCCCCGAGTTTTGTAGTCGAACAGTACACTGTGTAATTTTTGTTGCAAAATTCCAAACAGTTTTTTTTTAATGAACAATTGAAAATTTGTGCAGTGTTTTGGAAATTCTTATTTTTCTTTGAAGTGTCCGACTGAAAAATTTTTTGGGTACAGATTTAAGTAACATTAAACCATGCATGAATGAATTTTTATTTGCCAGCGTGCGGGCCCGACTCGCGTGGCTGGATCGCGCACAATCCGTGTTGACTTCTTGCGCAAGAAAGAAATGCACGTTTCAATCGTTCCACTTTTATTTCTCATGCTTGAATTTCGCATGCCCGCGGTAGTCGGGTGCGCACGCTGGCAGATAAAAATTCATTCCGACCAAACTAAGTATATCGAAATGCACGCATTTTTTCATAGATAAATGCAGAAATGTTTATTACATAAGTAGTTGTTAAAAATTTTGGTCCACGAGGCGCAGAAATTGCTTAAAAATTCAATTTTTCATAAAAAATTGATTGAAAAGCAAAAAAAAATATCTTTGTTACGCAAATAATTTCATTGTATAGTTTAATCTTTCTTAAATCTGCACCCAAAAAATGTTTTCAGTCGGACACTTACTTTAAAAAAAAAAGAGTTTCCAAAACACTGCAAAAATTTTCAATTGTTGATTAAAAAAAACTATTTGGAATTACACAATGTACTGTTCGACTACAAAACTCGGCGCTGCCTGAATATTATTGAAAAATTTTAATGTTGGTAAATTCGGTGCCCACTTGAGGAAGCCTTATCCTTATCTATTAACGATTTAACTATAGGTACTTTAAAATAGATAAGTTTACAAACCCAAATATGCTTAATGTGATAAAGGGCCCATGGATGATACTAGCATGCTGGCGACATCAACTGTTGGTGCCAGCCGATTGACCGTGTGTGTTCTTGTGGTGTGATTGTACCGGCTGCTGGTGCGACATCAAAAACGATTTGAAAATTGAATGGTTGTACCAGCCTACTAGTATCGTGAATGGCGAAGTTAGCTCATTTTTTCAGTTTTTTACCGGAAATTTCTTGCTCTATATGAGTCAAAGCCATGTTTGTGGAAAAATTATGAAATTTCAGCTGTAATCATTTCCGGTTTTTTTTTTACCTCATTTGCAAACACAGTAAAAAATTTAGTTTAATTTTAATACCGTTTTGGTGTTTATATATAACAATGACAGAAAGTATTAGATTAAAACCATACTGGTTTCAGCAAAGAGAGAGAGAAAAGATTGAGAGAGTATGTATTCTTGCTATTAAATTAATAATATATTTGGAATTAATTCAAATAAGATTTTGTTCTTAGAAACAAGCCATGGGTCTAAATTCTATAGTTTTTGGGGGTTTAAAATAAAACTGAAAAGGTTTTGGATCTATTTGGAAATTGGAATAGATTTGATACTTTCTGGAATTAAATCAAAGCCAAAATTGGACTAGATTTAGTACATCGTTCGTATTAAAAGTAACTTAAATAGTTTTGGATCTATCTGATAATTCGAATAGATTTAATAGTTTATGGAATTAAATCTAAACCAAAGTTGAATTAGATTTAGTATATTGTTGGTATTGAAAGCAAACCCTTGAAGGTTTTTTTCAATGCGTACAGTGCTCAACAAATTTACAACCCTGTTAATAAAACATACCACATTTCACGTAAAATTAAGGAGAAATTCAACCGAAATTCTTACAAGATTGGATGTTTTTTAAAATGAGGATTGCCTGTTGGAACATTGTGGAAAACTACGTGCTGAAAATAAAAATCAAAATAAACTTTTTGTTAAGAAATACATTTTATTTGAAATAACATAAAATTATATTAGAGAAACAATAGCTTAATTTAATAATAGATTTAAATGTATGAAATACTTTTTTACATGTTTTAGAGGAAACACACCTTAACTTTAAACCATTTTTTAAATGAAATACAAAATTTGTTACGGTTTCAAATTCCCTGCCACATAAAAAGCAAAATTTTGCCATTTTTTATTAATATGAAACTTACTTCATTAATTCCTTAAACTTATTCTCTAATAAGTTTAGTACTTGGCTTCTTATTATCGTTGATTTTGTAAATAAATTTGGCAAACAACCCCAAGAAGTTCGCCAAAGTTACATAAAATTTTATATTAAATACATAAAATGCTTTAAAATACAGGTCGAGTACTTGGCTGAATTTATAATTTTTGGGAACATTTACCTTCTTGCCATCAATGGTTATAAAATATTGACAAATTGTGGCTCTGTCTTGTCCAACTGCAACGATGGTGGGCTGACTAGTCGCAGCTGCATATTCTGCGATAGGGGTGTTGAGCTACAAAGAAAAAATTTTGTTAAGTATTTGTGTTGATTGAGAACGATAATTTTATAGTAAATTATGCTACGTTCAAATTGACGACTTAAACATGTTAAATGAGCTAGAACCAGTTAAATGAACAAATGTGTTCGTAAACAAGTTAAATCGCATGCAATTGTTGTTGGAAACTGAACCAGTTAAATCGTTTAACTCGTTTGAAAACCAGTTCAGCGCAGAGTTGTATCAGAAAGCTTTCTGCTTCAGCCAATCAGAAAAAGCCAAGAGCTTTCATTTGACACGCCAATGTTCAAAAAATGTTTATTCTCAAAAATATTAAAAATTAAAAACTATCAAAAAATATCAAATTTTATGCATGTCTGCCCGCCAAAAAAGAGGCCAAGGCGGTACTTAGTTATTGTCCATCAGGTCTCATCGTAGGCAGAGATAAATGGTGCGTACGAACTAAACATTTTGAAGTCTCTAAGTAAACCATATGCGTTAATATCATGAAGCAGACATACGCACAAATCAAATTTAAACACAAAAAATTGATTTTGAATATTTTTTTTTTAATTTTTATTTGAAATTAAAGAACCGTCAAAGTTAACTCCATATATTCAATGTGGACGATTGTGTGTTACAAAAAGCTCTTTTTCATTTAACAAGTTAAATGGGGCCAATTTGAACGTAATATTACGTTTTCAAAGGAAAGAAAACTATCGACAGATTTTTGAAAGTTTACTTTCTTTTGGACGCGTCCACTGGTAATAGATGGCAGCAGCTTTAAAATCATCAAATAAGGCCCAATCAGTTCAGTTTCCCAGAATTGCATCAATTAAAATTTTCTCCGCACAGCTTTCATATTTTTCCCAGTTTTCTAAAAGTCTGTTCGAAATCGCCTCTACATACCAACGATTAAAATCAAAATCAATCTACAAAAAAATTTTCTTTTCTTTTTTTGTATATACGTAGTATTATTGTGTATACATTACCAATGACGAATCATGTCTTGCTTTTAACGTTTTCCTTAATTTCTGTTGCACCAGTTGCAGTTCGTCTGCAACAATGAAGTTTTGAAAAAAGTGGAGATCTGCAGAAATTATTGATTCAGCTAGTGCAATTTTTTCCCCACGCTTCGGTTGATTTCCACAATGGTGGCGTAAAAACTTAGTAGACTCGCGCACTAACGAGCGGCGGGAATTATCACTTAAAGTGCTGTTTTTTTGGTATTCCTCAAGAAAGCAAGAGAAATCTCCACTTTTTATGTAAGTTAAACTAACCGAAGTTAAGTTTATTAAAAAAAATTATTTTTTACGGCAGCAAGCCGTGTTGTTTATTCAAACTCAAATTAGGACCGATTACAATTTTTGTTTTCACTTAAGTCTATACCTCAAGAATCTTCATTGTCACATTGAATTAACAGGTGCGATGCCTTGGCCTTGGTTGAGGGTGTCGGGTGTCCAGACTTGTAGTCAGCAATTTCGCGGATGCGCGTGCAAGAATTGGAATGCAGGTGCACTGCATTAGCGTGAGAAAGAATTTTTGGAGTTTTGAATTCTAGCTACTTTAACTCCTCCCTCCCTAAAAACGCTTGTCCTCGAGCGTCTGAAAAACCTGGAAGGTGTAGGGACCTGGATGGTGGCTTTTTGAAGCTGGCTATCATGAGCACCGGATTCAGCTGGTTTTTCAACTTTGCTTGCTGATTTAGTTTTTTATATTTGCAGTGACTGGATTTCTACGGTCTTATTTATATGTAGCTCGCTAAGTGCCTCTAGTGAAAGGAGCTTTGTTATGCTTTCTTCTATTGGCGTTGGCTGAGCAATTGCTGGCATCACTTTTACTGTGGGTGATTCAAAATTTTTGTATGTTCGCTCATTGATAGCTATGGATGCGTCTTTGAAATTTATTATGTAAGTGCCGTTCATGGTTCGCACGGTGCCTTCTACTAAAATGTTGCCGTGATAATCGTTGAGGAAAACGATCCCGGGCGCGATGAGCTCGTCTCTTGGAATATGGTGACAGTTTATCATGTGGCATGAAGAGTTGAGGCTTTTCATTAGGTTAGGTATACAGAAGTCGTTTCTTAAGTCTAACAAGTCATCCTGATTACTGATACTAATTTTATTGTATTTTTTACATTGGTTTTTAATTCCTAATATTTCATATTTGTTTCTAGGTACATTGTTAAATTTCAAGTTTATCATGACATTATTTTTTATTACTGATTTTATTATATAATTGTTATAAACTTCCCTTGTTGTTAAGGGTATATTCAGGATGTATAAAATTGTTGTAGAATTACTTAGTACGCTAAGTTCTGCTAATTCTAGAGCCTCTTCTACAGTATTGAAGGGTCATATTTTCTTTATTAAATTCTTTAACAGTTATTTCAATTTCTTTCTTATTTAGAATAATAGTGTTTACAATTCCTAACCTAGCCCATTGTATGACGTATTTTATATTAATAATTTCTTCCTTTATTAATCTTAGCCTGTTTTGCAAATTTAACGCTATTTCATTCGCGATCATATTGTCATTCCTAATTGAATGAGGTATGTCATTAGTTACTTCCGTTAATTTATTAACTTGTTGCTTCAAAGCACTATTTATAAAAACTTGATTAATACTGTTGGTTATTAGCTTGTCTAAATTATTATTGATCATGTTCAAGTCGTCGTGATCGGGGCTTCCTGCNAGGTATGTCATTAGTTACTTCCGTTAATTTATTAACTTGTTGCTTCAAAGCACTATTTATAAAAACTTGATTAATACTGTTGGTTATTAGCTTGTCTAAATTATTATTGATCATGTTCAAGTCGTCGTGATCGGGGCTTCCTGCTGGGTACTTCCAGGCAGTGCCAAGAATATATAGGGATCTTTTTATTCTGGGATGGCGGATAGGTTCAACGATTTCCAACATTTCGATAGTTTGTTGGGCCTCGTGTTGTAAGGTAGGATATATAGGTTTTCCTGTCGGTTGTTGTGTAATTCAATTATAGTTTTAAGTACTTTAAAATACAACCCTGTAAATGAATATGCAACTAGCAAGAACATGAAATAAAACAGTCGTCAATTAGAAGTCAAACATATAACATGGTGTCAGATCAAACGTCAAACAATATGGAGAAACAATTTATTTCAATGGCAGCAAATTTGCCACCATTAAACACAAAAGCCAACAACCTATCGCAAGAGTGGAAATATTGGAGTAACCAATTCAAAGTGTTTCTCCTGCCGCCCAATTTAGAAGAACAGTCGGATAGACGCAAAGTGGCGATTTTACTGCACCACATTGGCGCAGAGGCCAATTTATTTAATTCTTTTAATTTGGATATAGACAGCGTAAAATATAATGATTTGTGGAAAAAGTTTAGCGAGTACTTTGTTCCCAAGACTAATCTTGCAATGGAGCGTCACAATTTTTTTATTAGACGACAAGCGTATAAAACAAAACTTGAGTGCGACTTGTGAATTTGGTAACCTGCGGGAAGACCTCGTTAAAGACATTTTTGTATGCGGATTGTCGCCAAACTTCAAAAATATCAAGGAGCGCCTTTTAAGCGAAGGTGAAATTAAATGGCAAAAAGCATTCGAAATTGCCAGAAGCATTGAAATGGCAAGGGAGAACGCAGCAGCAACGCAAACAACAACAACAACATTTGACGAGATAATAGCAGCGATAAAAAGTCGAGGCAAAGAAGGCAAAAGAACAACGGAGCCTTTCCAACACCAGAAGAAGCAGACATCAGGCGATCGATGCAAAAAATGTGGTCAGATACATCGTGGCAAGTGCCCGGCCGATGGTTCTATATGTCACATATGCAAAAAACCGAATCACTTCGCTAAAATGTGCTTTACAACAAACAACAAACAGACGGAGGAAAGAAGGAAGAAAAAATTCGTAAAAAATATCAACGAGGAACGGACTGGGATTGAAGAAGATGAACTCTACAACGATTTATTTGTGGGCCTGCTTCAGAAAACAAAGCCCGAATCTGATGTCGGCAAAAATGGTTAAAAAACTAGACGTATGTAAGATTAATAATAAGGTATTGAACAATATTGTTACGTTCAGTGCTGAAAAGCTTCCAGTAGTAGGGTGCGCTGATTTGAACGTGCGATTTGACGGTGCTACATATTTTGCAAAATTTTATATTTTAAATATGGATTGTAAAAGTGTTATGGGTTTGGATTTGGCGGTAAAAATTAATTTGGTGCAAATAGTGAAGTCGATAAAATGCAAAGATATTTTAGAAAAATACGTTGGGGTATTCAACGGTCTAGGCCAATTGCAAAATAAATGTAATTTTCAGTTAAAAGAAAGTTGTCAGCCACTCGTAGATCCGCCGCGACGCATACCTTTTGGTTTGTTAGAGCCTTTGAGAAAAGAACTTGATCGTATGAAAAGTTTAAACGTTATTGCTGAGGTGCGAGAACCAACAGAGTGGGTGAACTCCGTAGTTTTGGTCACAAAAGCCAACGGGACTCTAAGGCTTTGCTTAGATCCGCGAAATCTTAACAAAGTTATAATTAGGCCACGATTTTCATTTCCGAACTTAGATGAGTGTAAATCTGAAATGAGCGGATCAAAATTTTTCAGCAGTTTAGACGCGAATTCGGGATTCTGGATGATTTCTTTAGATGAGTAATCATCTAAGCTTTGTACATTCGCAACTCCTTTTGGCCGCTACAAATTTTTACGTTTGCCATTCGGAATAAACTACGCGCCAGAAATTTTCCACGCAGAGGTGATACGTCTTTTTGGTGATATAAAGGGTCTTGTTATATACATGGACGATTTTCTTATTCATGCGCCAAGTATACAACAACATAATATAATTCTATCCAAAGTCTTAAATAGAGCTGAAAAAGTGGGTCTAAGATTTAATAGATCTAAATCGAATATATTCAAAACTGAAATAAAGTTTATAGGACATATTTTTAGTTAGAATGGAGTACCGCCAGATGACAATAAGATTAAATCCGTTAGTGAAATGCCAGTTCCAACAAATGCTCCCGGACTCCAACGCTTTCTCGGGATGGTTAACTATTTAAGCCCTTTTATAGATAACTTATCTGCCAAAAACAAGCATTTAAGAGACCTGTGAAAGAAAGATACAGTGTGGCAATGGCACAAAGTACACGAAGATGAGTTTAACAATTTGAAAAAAGAAATTTCCACTGCTCCTGTATTAACGTATTATCATCCGAAAAAACAATTAGTTTTGTCTGTTGATGCATCAAAATTCGCTATGGGCGCAGTTATTATGTATGATAGAAATCCAATAGCTTATGCTTCAGTCTCCTTAACGGATTGCCAGACAAATTATGCCAAATAGAAAAAGAACTTTTTGCTATACTCTTTGGATGCACACGATTCCACCAATATATTTACGGCAATAGTGTTATAGTCGAAACCGACCATAAACCATTGGTGTCTCTCTTTAATAAACCATTGCACAAAATTCCTCTTCGTCTCCAAAGGTTCATGTTGAGGCTGTTGGCATATAACCTAACAGTTATTTACAAACCGGACAAGGAGATGCACATTGCAGACGCTCTGTCAAGAGCACCTTTGAATGATAAACCTTTGACATTGGAAAAGATGCTGACTTACATTGTCATTTTGTTATGTCTCATATTGCTCTTCCAAAAAGTGAAATCGATGAGATTAGAGAAGAAACATTAAAGGACAGTGTTTTTCAAAAAATTTTAAACTTTTTGAAAGTAGGATGGCCCAAAGACAAAAAGTCATGTGATATTAACATCACGCCATATTTTAGTCTTAGAGATGAGATAAATTTGATAGACGGTTTATTGTTAAAAAATAACAGAATTCTAATACCGAGTTCTTTAAGGTCTAAAATACTAAAACGCTTACATGAAGGTCATCTTGGCATTCAAAACTGTCAAAATCTTGTTAAGGATACAGTTTTCTGGCCAAATATCAACAATGATATATATAATGTCGTTTCAAATTGTGAAAACTGTATCAAATTTAGAAATGCAAATCCAACAGAAAATCTGCTTAGTCATGAAGTGTTTCCAATTCCATGGTATAAAGTAGGAGTTGACTTATTTGAATTTGATAAAAAGCATTTTATTTTAGTAGTTGACTATTATGTCAGTTATGCTTTCCAAAACGTCTCGGTAGGATTGGGTATCAATGACGTGGATGAAATTGAGCGTACCGTCCTTAATTTTGGAGTAGCCGTTATCTATGGTTATCAGGTGGGATGAGGAATAATCGTGGATTTGGATATCTGCATAAACCATGCAGCCGATAAAACTGAAAAATGTCTTTCTTCTTTAGTGACTATGAACACTCAATTATTCACAAATGTTTTCCCTGCAAATATCTTTAAAATCATACGCCTATGGCATATTGATCGATTTTGCCTAATCCTAAACTCCTTTGTCTTATATCTTTCAATTACCTAGTCTATTTTAATTTCTACCTTTCTTACTTGTTTATTTTCCTTAATTATACTAAAAGGTCTATTTATTTATGTTTTTTTTCTTCTTATTGAGCCTTGATATGACTTTTATGCACTGACCTTCCGGATTTGGTTGTAACCACATTTCCTCTGTCTTCGAGCACTACTTCCTTTTTGTATCTGGGGGTGAGTTTATTGCCTATTCGCTTATTGATTTTTACGTAAATGATGTCATTACTTGAAGAAGTTTTTGCCTCTGTCCTCTTTTTGTTATGGAATGTAAGGTCCTCTTCCTGTTTGTCAACTATTTTCCTGATATTGTCGAGTCTGTCCTTTTCGATTAATGTCGGGTCGCTGTAAACGCTTCTGCCGAAAAATATTTCAATGGGTTTCCTTTTGGTAGTCGAATGTATTGAGTAGTTATATTTGCATATGGATTTATTCAGTAATTCTTCAAAACTATTGTGGGTATTCTCTGCTCTTATACAGCGCATTATCTAGGTAAGGGTTGAGTGAAAACGCTATACCTGACCGTTTACTGAGCTGGTGTAAGGAGGGGTTTTAAAAATTTCGATGCCATACTGGTTTTCTAACATAAATACTATGGAAGATGAGTTTAAAGATTTTTCGTTGTCAATAACAATTTTCTCTGGGATTCCGAAGGATGTAAGTAGGTCTTGTAAGGGTACTTTTATGTCTTCCGTTGCTCTTGATTTAATGATTTTCGCTTGCGCGTATTTGGAAAATTTGTTTATGGCAGTGAGGATTACTTTGTTATTAGTGTGGTAAATATCGATGTGAACTATATGTCCAGGATAATTCGGAACTGGGGTTGCCTTTAAAACTGGTTTTGAGGGGTGCCTTTGATATTTGTTTTCATGGTATATCTTACATTGCTTAGCGATTTTCCTAATCTTTGCATTCATTTGAGGAAAGTAAAATATTTCTAGAATTTGGGCTTTATTCTCGGTTGAATTCCTGTGCGCTCTTTTATGCTCTTTAATTATTTCGGATTCCTGCTCGGATTCTTGTACTAGGTCTTTTACTATTTTCCGCGTGTATCGTATTTTATACCTGCTAAAATATATTGGATATATAGTTTGAATTTTACCCAGGATGTAGTCTTCTGTAAAGATTGCATTGGTAACTGAAGGATTTAAATAGCGCTTGAGATGGTTTATTAATATCTCTTCTGTATACTCGGTTTCTTCAATAATATGCCTGTGATAAGTAGGGCAGGGTATTTTAAATTGGTAAGATGAAGTGTCTGCGGTCCTGAGGAATAACTGGTTCTTGAATGCATTACCCGGGGCATCCGTGTAAGGAATTAGGTTTTGAGATGAACTTTCATCACTATGCTGAGTCGCTGTTAAAGAATTAATTTGCCCCTGCTGCGGTGGCCGGGATAGTCAGTCTGCTACCACGTTCGTTCTGCCTGGTTTGTATTTTAGCTCATAGTTATACTCTTCGAGGATCACTTTCCAGCGCTTCATTTTACTGTTTTTATTTTTGTTACTGAGCGCATACGTTAAGGGCTGATGGTCTGTATAAGTTTTAACTTTTTCCGAACCGTAGAGGTAATTTGGCAGAGACTTCAATGCTCATAATATGGCGAGCATTTCTTTCTCCTTAGCTGCGTAATTTTCTTCTGTTTTCGAAAGAGTCCTAGAAATGAAAGTGATTGGTCGGTCTTCTTGAACTGCGCCTATTGCGTAATTAGAAGCATCAGTTGTGAGCTCAAAATCTTTATTCAAATTGGGGTAGGCCAGCATAACATCTCTTGAAATTAAAACGTTTTTAATTTTTTGCAACGCTGCGATTGCTTCTTCGTCAAGTGTTATCTGTTTTTTTGCGGATTGGATTTTGGACACACGTCCTTCCTCCCCTCTTAAAAGGGCTGTCAGGGATTTAGCGAGCTTCGCATAGTCTTTAACAAAGCTGACTTCTTTGAGATTCCGTGGAATTGGAAAATTTTGAATGGTATCGATTTTTGAAGGGTTTGTTTTGATTCCTTCCGCTGTTACTATGAATCCTAGAAATTCTACTTCTTTTTGGAAGAACTTGCATTTATATAGCTGTACTTTCATATTTGCCTTTTCAAGTGTACAGAAAATATTTTTTAGATTGGTTGAATGATCCTGTTCGTTTTGCTGAATATAATTATGTCGTCAATGTAAACGTAACAACACTGGCCTATGTCTTCTTCTTCTTCTTTTTTGGCGCTGTAACCGCCTAAGCGATTTTGGCCGAGTTCAGCAAAGCACGCCAGTCGTTTCTCCTCTGTGCCAACTGACGCCAATTGGAAACGCCAAGTGAAGCCAAGTCCTTCTCCACCTGATCTTTCCATCGCAGTGGGGATGTTGGAGAAGATAATAAGAGCTGCAGAACTGAACCGCTCAGGAACAATTTACTACAAGAGCGTGCAATTGCTGGCTTATGCCGATGACATCGACATCATCGGTAACAAAAACCGCGAAGTCTGTTCTGCCTTTTCCAAGTTGGATAGGGAAGCAAAGCGCATGGGTCTGGTGGTAAACGAGGACAAGACGAAGTATCTCCTGTCATCAAACAAACAGTCAGCACATTCGCGCCTTGGCTCCCACGTCACTGTTGACAGTTACAATTTCGAGAAAGTAGAGAATTTCGTTTACTTGGGAACCAGCATTAACACCGATAATAATGTCAGCATTGAAATCCAACGTAGAATCACTCTTGCCAACAAGTGCTACTTTGGACTGAGTAGGCAATTCAGGAGTAAAGTCCTCTCTCGACGTACGAAAACCACGCTCTATAAGTCACTCATCATGCCCGTGCTGGTATATGGCGCAGAAGCATGGACAATGACAACATCCGATGAGGCGGCTCTTGGGGTGTTTGAGAGAAAGATTTTGCGGAAGATTTACGGTCCTTTACGCGTTGGCGACGGCGAGTACCGCAGACGATGGAACGATGAGCTGTATGAGCTTTACAACGATATAGACATAGTGCAGCGAATTAAAATACAGCGGCTCCGCTGGCTTGGTCATGTCGTTCGAATGGACACCGACGCTCCAGCTCTGAAAGTATTCAACTCGGAACCCGCTGGTGGTAGCAGAGGAAGAGGGAGACC
>NW_016158622.1:38381-41236 GCF_001687245.7 Rhagoletis zephyria
TGTCAGTGAGGGTAAAATGAAAAATTTAAGGTTTTCGTCGTTTAAGCCGAAAAGATTTAAAAAAATGTGATGGGATATTTTAATTTTTCCTCCGACTGAGTTTGAGTGGACTTTTTGCTAATGAGGGTTGTATGTAGTTTTTATTGGAACCAGTGTCTATTAGAAATTTAAGCATCTCTCCATTACCGTTTTTGCATTGAATATACGGCAATGTAGAGTGCGTTAGCCTAAAAAATGAACATCACAAAATTCTTCGCAGTCCTTTTGGTCGTCATGTGCGTATTTAGAATATTCCTGATAGTAGTCGTCCCAAGATTGGGTTTCTTGGGCGTCGTGGTTGATTGCGTTTTTGTTGTTGTTGTTGTTGTTGTTGTAGCGGCTACAACAACCCCGCCCAGATCGGTTCTTATCTCAGTCGTTGTCGTCAAGTTCCACTANATTACCGGTTTTGCATTGAATATACGGCAATGTAGAGTGCGTTAGCCTAAAAAATGAACATCACAAAATTCTTCGCAGTCCTTTTGGTCGTCATGTGCGTATTTAGAATATTCCTGATAGTAGTCGTCCCAAGATTGGGTTTCTTGGGCGCCGTTGTTGATTGCGTCATACCCGTCGGTGTCGTATTCGTTTCCGCTAGCTTAATGTAGGTTTGTTTCAGTAGCGGTAGGGTCGGGCGTTTGTGATATATGGTAAATTCTTTGAATCTTATTTGGAATGTTTTTAGTGTATTGATTTGTCTGGAGTGGGGGTGGACGCTTTGACGCGGCGTTATTATGACTCGGTCTGTTCATATAATTCACATTCCTTGTCTGTAGAGATTGGTCGACTNGAGAGATTGGTCGACGTCCATGGCGGTGGCGGTGGATTGTTATAAATGGGTCTATTAGTTTGAATATTTGATCTGTTGAAGTCCTGAGGCTGTTGGTACTGGAGTTGTTGGTGTTGAGGTTGTTGGTATTGAAATTGTGGATATTGGGGTTGTTGGGGAATCGATTGATAGGAGGAAGCGGTTGGGGTATATGTGCAATCTGTGGATAGAAGGGTTGATTAGTGTATGAAAGGTTTCTCAAAGGAAGTGCAGGTTTTTGCTGCAAATGCATTCCAAATGGCGCGGGGGGTAGGTTGGGTTTTCTAGATAAACTACATTGATTGCTTGCGTGCACTGCCCTGAAGTTTTGGTTCTCCAGTTTAATGCATAAATTCAAGGCTTCGGGTAGGTCGGCAGGTTCCTTCATACCGAGGAGCCTAGATAAATCGCCTGATAATCCCCTAACGAAAGTATCGAGTGCTTTGTCGCGATATGTATGGGTAAGGATTCGCATGGCCTCTTCACTTATGTCCATGCATGAAATTTTATATAATATGAGGGAAAGGCGCGAATAAACTTCCGCATAGAACTCCTGCACAGTTTTTCGAGCTTGAATCAAACAAGTCATTTGATACTCAAGGGTGCTCAAGTCCCTCTTATCGGCGTAGTGCATGGTAAGGCATTTGGAAATCGCCTTCCAATTCAAGGGCGTATTGTAGGATTCTAGAGCAGCGTCTGCACTACCTACAATTTTATTGCGGATAACATTTAGAATGCCGAAATATTTAGGTGAACCTGCGCTGGGTTAATAGATTTTCAGAATGCGTTCAACGCTTTTTNATTCAGAATGCGTTCTACACTTTCCAGCTCCTATATTCCGCTGGGTTGCCACTAAATTCGCGCAAGGATCTAACTACGTCCGGTACCTTGTCCATGTCTGTCAAGTTGTTCCTATAATGGTCATCAATGGTTTGGTCTGTCATAACTTGCGGCGGAGGGTGCAGTAATCCTCTTAGCAAGTTGCTTTCATCAGTGGTCAGTATTTCTGTCATTAAATCTTTAATAATACTCCTGAATTCGGGAGTAGCGTTTACCGCATTGGAAGTAGNGCAGTATTTCCGTCATTAAATCTTTAATTATAGTCCTGAATTCAGGACTAAATCTTTAATGATAGTCCTGAATTCAGGACTGGCGTTTACCGCATTGGAAGTAGAAGCAGGAGGGGGTGGTGGAGCTGCTGCTCCTTGTGCACCAGCATTTGCTAGCAGCGAAGGTCGGATTATATTGTTTTGTGGCATTTTTGGGCCTTAAAATTTGTATTATTTATATGTCTATATATGTTTTTCTTATTTAATTTGTTTTAATTTAATATACTCCGGAGGGTCCCCCTTGGTGGAGTGAATCGCAGAGATATCATTTATTATAAAGCTAAAAGCTTTCGGTAATATTTAGTTTAACCCTAGAACACACACCCAGAAAATACCACGTAAACACACACCCGGGATACGTTTGTACCCGGGACCTTATTTTGCGGTTTTTTTAATGCTTATTCAACCGATTTCTATGATTTTTTTTTTGAAATGTATATTTTAATATATAACAAGTATTTTGTCTTTTGTTTCATTCGAATATTCCTACTGGTTCCAGCGATATGGGCAAATAAAGTCAGGACATGCAACAGTGGATTTTTGTTTTTGTTGTTGTCCTGATAAATGCAAAACAAAATAATATAATTTATAATAATATACTTGTAGAGTAACAACGAATACACATTTTGGTTTTTATTTCATTGAAATATTCTACCTGGTTCAAAAGATATGTGCAAAAAGGTCGCGCAAGGTATGGGTACGTAGGTAGCAAATACACTGGTATAACTGGTTTTTGTATTTTATATGCAGCTGCAAGGGTTGTTTTCACACGAGGTGTTGTTATAAATGCTGCCTGTTGATATTTTCATTATTGTTTTGGTGCTCAAAAGTGTAAGAAGTGAAAATACCATTATATTATTGACTTTTATTATAAAAATTATAAAAATGCATCTTATATC
>NW_016158622.1:47778-50462 GCF_001687245.7 Rhagoletis zephyria
ATTTGGTCCATTCGATCAACACCACCTTTGGTACGATTATAATATTCAATTATTTCAGGTTTCCCACTGTCAGCTATTTCAGCATCATTATGCATGGTCGAAAGCAAAATTACTGCTTTATTTTTTTTTTTGGGAACATAAGAGCACATTGTCACATTATTTTTGAAGCCAAATGTCGTTGAACCAATTGTCCTGTTTTTGTTCTGCTTCATTTCTTGAGGAATATATGATTTGTTTTTGCGCAAAGTTCCAACGATCGTGAGTTTCCAGGTGAGAAGCAGTTCTGCAACTGGTAAGGTCGTAAACAAATTGTCCATTGTAATGTTTCGGCCACTTCCTTGGTATTTGGCAGACAAATCCTTCACCACTCGTTCGCCTTGGTTCGTTTCCCTACCAGTTTCTGCTTGGCCAGTATATATTTGTCCATGCAGTGGATATGCATTTGTGGCATCGCAAATCCACCAAACCTTGATACCATATTTAGCAGGTTTTGATCAGTTAGTAAGCGTGTTGCACGAGTGTTTTTATCGTCAAATCTTAGGAACCGCAATATCGAACAGAAACGGTTGACTCCCATTGTGGCGCGATATAAAGGATAGTTTTTGACGCTCCATAAATCTCGAACATGTTCTCCATTGCTATGGTTCGCACCAGTCATAATAAGTATGCCAAAAAATGCATACAGCTCTGTTATTGACACAGGCGTCCATGACTTAGGAGTTGTGTTTGGATGCGCATTGTTGTAAGCATTATAAGTTTCTTTTGCTAACTTATTTGTGTGGCGCATAATTATATCAGCCATTTCAACGTTCATGAAACATTTGAATGTTTGCTCTATTGACAACATTTAAGTGCATCTAGCTGGTCCAGAATGTTCTCTTATAATATTTTGTCTGAGTACCTGACGACTTACATTTGGTTCTTTCATCCACTCAGTACCATCACGTGCAACAAATTTTTCGGCACTAGCAGGTAATTCATTATTTTCTTCTACTTCTTCTTCTTCATCATCCTCATAGTCCGCATAATCAGGCAATACTTCTGCGGCACTTTGCGAAACTTCAGCATCGTCATCAGCAATTTCAATGTCATTGATTTGAATTTCTTCTTCATCTTCTGAGTCAAAGTCATAGGGAGCGTCATCGTCACAAATTTCATCAAATAAAGATTGTATATATGATTCTCGCTGTTCCTCAGTTAGCCTGCATAATAAAAAAAAATAGTATATGTTTACATTGTTGCTTATTTTACATTTTTTACCTTCTATATGCTGCACTTGATAAATATTCGTTTCTTCTTGAAGTCATTTCGTATCCAGTTATTTATAGTTTCAGTTATATTTATTTTCACTTAGTGAAATGAATATTTTTAATTTTTCAAATAAAAAAATAATATAAAAAATGTTTTTTTTTTATTATTATGAGGATTTTTACTATTGGGGTACAAACGTATCCCGGGTGTGTGTTTACGTATATAATGTGTTTGGAAGGCTGTAGCTCCTGAACCAATGGTCCGATCTGGTTCAAATTTTGAATTTGAACTCAAAACTAAATAATCTTCCTAGATCCGAAGTTAGCGGTATAGAGGTATAGCGGTTCAAAAGTTACAACACTTCAAAGTTGAAAGTGGATACATTTGTACCCGGGTGTGTGCTCTAGGGTTAAGGATGAACAAGCCTTCCTGTTATATTTAATGTGATGATTTATGTGCAACCGACAGAGTTTGGCTCTGTTTTAAGTTAATAAAAATAAATGAAGAAATTTTTAATATATTTACTATATTAGCCTATTTAACTAACTTCGCTTTTACTGTCAGTTCACTAAATATACGTGTGATTTCTTTTTTTGAAAAATTACTTCTAATAATTCACTTTAATTAAATTCTAATTTTATCCTAATTAGAAAATTCAACCTTTTAATTTTTAATTTCACTTTCAATGATTCACTTAATTAAATTCTAATTTATATTCTTCTTTAACTTATATCTAAATATCTTACGACACTAGTCCCACGGCGTACGAAGTTAATCCTTTTTGCATCGCTACTTGGGTCCACCGTTGCGCACTCTGCGTGTTTGCGTGGCTGTCTTCTACCGAAGCTCTCCACTGAGTCCTTCCAGTCGCAGTCCTGACACTTCTTGAGGGCCGGATCCTCCAAAGCTTGCACTGTTATTTAATCACTACGTTTACCGTATCCTTATTTAATGAAGCGCGCGGCACTACTTGAGGGCCTTAACTTTTTCAAGGACGAACGCGACTGGGCCAATGGGCGCCAGTTAAACTAACCGAAGTTAAGTTTATTAAATTTTTTTTTTACGGCAGCAAGCCGTGTTGTTTATTCAAACTCAAATTAGGACTTATTACAATTTTTGTTTTCACTTAAGTCTATACCTCAAGAATCTTCATTGTCACATTGAATTAACAGGTGCGATGCCTTGGCCTTGGTTGAGGGTGTCGGGCATTAGCGCACACAAGGGGTGGGTTTTGGGGTTCAAACCCCCCCTAAAGCTAATAACCTCAAATACAAACTGTATCTTAAAGCTAAGAATCCAGCTCTCAAGGAAATTATAAGAAATATTTATTATATTTTTAATATTTTTTATTGAGCTTTGTACCACGATTGTTTATTAGGAAAAATTGAAAAAGCAACATAGTCTAAGCGGTAGAAGTTATAGCACTATTTCGG
>NW_016158622.1:50749-75958 GCF_001687245.7 Rhagoletis zephyria
ACAACAACAACCACGCTGTCGAGTTTAAATAGCGGCAAATCAGCTGCACTTGATAGTAGTTGGTTGAATAAGGAAAATGAATTAGCAACACGGGATTACGGGATGTACATAGCTCAGTGGTTAACGCTTCTGACTTTGAACATCGAATTCGCAGGTTCGATCCCTGCTGAAGTCTAGAAAAAAGAAGTCTGATGAGGAGATGTGGTGATCTCCGAAATAGTGCTATAACTTCTACCGCTTAGACTTTGTTGCTTTTTCAATTTTTCCTAATAAACAATCGTGGTACAAAGCTCAATAAAAAATATTAAAAATAAAATGTTAAGAAGCCACAATAACATTGACAAATACAATATTTATTATAATTTCTGTTGCCTGAAAAGCGCTTTGCTTTTGCTGTGAATTTCTATGAGGAAATAAATATACGAGCATTTTTTTCTTGAGAGCTGCAAAGTGATTTAAGAAATTTTGGTAGAAGAAAATTTCTTTTCCATTTCCCGTCCGTCGTTTTATATGAATTTTTCGTTTTTCTTGAGAGTTCAGTTAATTTTTTCGGTACTCGAAATATTAAAAAAATTTAGCAATCGTGAAAACTCACCATCTCTATCGAAAACCAGAAACCAGAAATCGAGAAAATTAGCTTAAAAGTGCAAAAATTTATGGAATCAATAAATTTATTTTTACTGACTCTTTTAAAATTTTTTAATAGGTACTTTTAAAAGTTGAGCGCATCTTGAGTTTATAGAACTTTTTATTAAACAAGTAGTTTTTAAGGAAAGAACACAACCGACTTTAAATTTAGGGGTACCGTTAATTTCTTCATGATCCAATCATCGGATCTCTAAACCAAATTACGGGACGACCCTTGAGGTACCATCTTTCCAATAAAAAAAGGATTATTGAAATCGGTTCACATGGTCAAAAGTTATGTATTCCGGCGTATTGATAACCTCCTTTTTTTAGAGTCGGTTAAAAGTGTTTGAGTTCGGTTATTCTTATGTAAATAAAGTGCAGTTTATGGATTTTAAAACGTTTATTTATTTATTACATACTGTACATAAGACTTGCATGAATGTATTTTAAAGAGCGTATTATCTGAAGCAAATTTTCAGTATTTTCCGGTGATATATATTCAGAAATATAAAACCCCCCCTAAAATATATTCCTGGGTGCGCCCCTGGTGTCGGGTGTCCAGACTTGTAGTCAGCAATTTCGCGGATGCGCGTGCAAGAAGTGGAGTGCAGGTGCACTGCATTAGCGTGAGAAAGAATTTTTGGAGTTTTGAATGTTAGCTACGTTAACTTGTAGTTTTCCAGCGCCTGTTCAAATTTATTCATTACAACAAGTCTTCCAATTGCAGTGTGCAACATTAACCTTGTGATTTAAGCTTGACACCACTGATGATTGGGATGATTGTTCCTTTGTCGAATTTTCATTTATTTCCAACAAAAAACAGCTACTGCCTTTATATTGATAAAGAATTTCCTGGAAATAATGCACAAAAATTTCAGCTCCGTCGCGGTCTCGCAATGTTATTGCACAGTCGGGATCGATCTTTAATTGTTCCCCAACTGAAAAGAAATACAACTATCTTTCATAAAACTTGAGAAGTTATTTAGATTACTTACTTGATATAATTGTTCCATTCGTCGAGAATCCCTCATTTTCAGGATTTCTTATTTTTATTAAATGCACTTCTTCGTGATATTTAACTTTCGGAAACATTATGACGCTTCTGCAAAAGTGGTACACGTGATACTGATACTGATTGAGAGTAAGAAAATTTCTTAGTACTTTTCTGGTTTTCTTTTTAAACCAAAAGTACTAATGTTGGGAGTACATTAAATATAATTGGGAGTAAGCAATTTTCTTAATACTGTTTTGCTTTTGTTTTTAAACCAAAAATACTTAAAACGTTAGAGAGACCATTTAATGCTTTTTGTGCCTAAAATTAAAACAAAAAATAAACAATATTTTGTAAACAAAGCGTTCAACACTGATTAAGGTTTTGTTTTTAAGCCATTTTAGATATAATAAAATTGCAAGAATATTTCATAGTTTAAAAATAAAACTTTTTGGGATTAAAAATCAAATTTAATTCCAAAAGTGTTTACATTAAATACTAACTGGAATTAAAAGTAAACTATCATTTTTACTGTGAATAAATAAATATTGTACCAGCAAGCTGGTATGTTGTGTGCTTCGAGCCTGATGGTACAATCATTTGATGGTGCCAGCAAGCTGGTGTCGTGTATATGCCCTTTTATATATATCCACATTAGGGCGGGTCGAAAATCTAATTTGTCTCAAATGCCTTGGTAATAGTGAAAATATATTGTACCATGAAGTCAACAACAAGCCTGCAAAATATTAGTCTTTTATTTTAATTGTAAGCGCCCGCGCATCGACCACCCAGTGACACACAGCTAACTAGTCGAATAAGACCAATTCTTGTTAAAAATTCTGGGTTCAGCATAAAGGTTTGGTGCATATTATTAGATAGTGAATCCGTTAACGCAAAAGATAAAGTCAAATATCATTTCTCGCAGCCCTTTACCTTATCGTTAATCTCAAACTTCTCTTTTTTCAGTAACATTTTAATTGTTCTTTTGATAATTGCACTGGCCTATAGTCAAAAGATGTAAAGAACAGCATTAATATTGCTGGCGTGCATTTAGATCGCTTGTTCCAAATATTCTAATCGTTTTTTAATATTAGCCATAGTTTGCGAATTTTCGCAAATTTATGAACAATTTCGGTAGCTCTAATAGAAAATCCATTATTTTTCATCACCATGGAAAAATTTTGTGTATGCAAATGAGTATGGAATAGAGGTATACGCCGCCGAGCCACGCCGCCGCCGCCGCCGCCGTTTTTTATGATATGTACATTGAAATACATCGTTTGAAGCAACTAAATGCCAGCGACGTGAACCGGATGAAAAATTTGGTCGGTTCGGCTCAGCGGTTCGAACCGTTTTTGCACTTTTGGATTGGTTGGTCAAAGCGGTTTTTTTTGGTCTTTGAACCGGGGTTTCGGTTCTTTTCAACGGTTCGAAAAACAAAAAAATTTCGCGCAAGTTTAAGTGTCAAGTGTCAAGTGCAACAACGCGCAAGGTTAAGGGTCAAATGTCTGTCAAATGAGATGGGTTGCCTTTACATTTGATATTGTCACATGGTAAACAAACTTGATAGTTATTACCATGTTTACCAAAAAGAAAAAAAGTGGGTACATTTATCTATTGAAAATTGGTTGAAACGAACCTCTCAATCTTTATAGAAAGTGGTTCGGTTTTCGGTTCGGATCAAACATTTGTGGAAAATTTCCGTTCGGTTAATGGTTCAGTACAATTAATAGAAAAGAGCGGTTTTCCGGTTCAAAGCTGGTTCGGTTCAAAACCGGTTCACGTCCCTGCTAAATACTACTCGTATAAAAACACAATTTTACGAAATGAAAATTACATTTTTAAAGAAGTTCTTTTTTTATAACTTGGGTCACTGGACAAGAATATGATCTCCTTTGTTTTTCCAAAAATAGCGTAACTCAGAAAAAACATATGTAACATATTTTCGATCGAAAGCGTTTATTACAGTTAAATTAAGATCAAATACTGGTAATCTAACGAATTTTTTCCACAGTAGACAATTCTTTTCAATACCATTTTTTTATACGCAGACTACAACAACAAGAAAGTTAAAACACATCAAAAACTTTAATGGCAATATCTCAAGAAGCAGTTTTAACAGAAGCTGCCCCATTGCATCTAACTCCTCAATTATTATATATAAAACAAAGAGAAGCTGAGTTTCCTGTGTATTTTTTTTATTTTAGTATTTTAAACAGACTTTTAATAAAAATCAAACACTTATTTTGCTAATTTTTACATTTGTAAATTATTTTATTATTGGGTGCCACACACGAATACAAGTACTAGGTGGCCATGTGGAAATTTCGTTAGCATTCCTTTGTGGTGGGTAAACCCCAGGAAGGTTTTGCTTCCTCGCATCCAGGGCTTCGATTTTAGCTGGAGCGGAGCTGGAGCAAAGAGTTAAACAAATTAATTTCTCTTTAGCTCCTTAGAAAAAATTTTCAATATTTAGTTTTTGTTATTTTCTGGCCTAGTAACGATTTATTTTGAAATATTTTTATTGGTGTTTTTCCAAAAAAGTTTCAGTAATAACGGCCTCAAGCTCAATTAAAATTAAAAAAAAGTTCAGTTAATAAATTTACTTAAATTATAATTTTTTTGCAATTGAAAAAGCGGTGTTAAATAAATTTTCATTACATTTAATTAACTTGATGGGTAAAACTTTTGGAAAAAAGTAGACCAACCTTGTTTTCAATATGTAATCCGCCAAAAATCGTAAGAACTCCGTAATTCAACATAACGGTTGATAAGATAATTGTTTCTGAATTTTTTTTATTTCTTTGAATTTAAATATTACATACGGATCTGTAGAGAACAAAGAGAGCCATGTGTGTATGTATGTATATACCTCAGACCTTCTTCTGTTCGCCCATCCATCAGCGCCAGACACTCAACATTTGAATTCAAGTAGGGAGTAACGTAATTTAAATTTAAAACTAATTCAATGAATGAATTAAATATAATTATAATCTGAATTGGAATGGCGAATGCCCAACGCTGATGAGATGGCATGATAAGATTAGTAGCCTCATGGCTCTTTGGAATCTATCTTATGGGCAGTAGCGCCGGCGTCGCCGCCGCCGCCGCCGCAAAGCCTGTCGGCGTAAATCTCTAGTATGGAAACGCTGAAGAAGCACAACTTCTAGAAACACTAATTAGGTTACTTATGTTTATGCATACAATACAAAAATTGCAAATATAGCAAGTTGACACAAATTTTTGTTAAACATTTTTTTATTTTTAAATATTTTGTTATAATCTGAATGATTTTCATCATATTATTATCACAAATCAGTAACAGTAAGTCCCGCCTTCAATTTGGTAATTATTACGTACCAATCGGGTAATATTTACTAAAGTTGCTGAAGTAATGAAAAATTTAAAATTCATAAGGGAAAATTATGGGTTTTGTAAAATGTATCTTAATATCTTAAAATCTTGTAGTCTTATTGAAAAATGATATATGAACGTTAGATACTAAATTTAATAACCTTTAATTTGGATATATCGTCCTGTTAATAACAATAAACGAATTGCATAGATATTACGAGCCAAAGTTTAATTTTCAAAATTCATACAACTTGAATCAATTGCGCGATCTAAAGATAAGTTTTAAATTAATCTTTCGTGGCCAATAACTATTGGCTTAGACCTAAGACAACATAAATAATACTGTTACAATACCGCCAAATGCCTTTTATTTTCCCCCATACAAAATCGACCCAGCCTTACCTACATACATATATGTATGTAAGCACTCACATTCTCTCACGTTCGCGATCAAGAATTTTCAACAATTATTTTTGCATTCGCGAGTGAAAAATGCAAACAAATTTGTCATCCCTCTCATTCGGAATGCGATCGACAAATAAATTTCCGCTGCTTTTCATTCGCGATAGAAAAAAGCAAAGAAATTTCCTCTCACTCGAATATGAAAAGTCCGAGCATTGCCGATGTCAGCCTCTCATAAATGAGAAAAACGATGCAAGTAATCCATTGGCGATCACTCACAACAACGTATCGCGAAAAATTTTCAACGACGTTATTTCAACGACGATATTTTTCGCGTTTGTTTTGGTTATGCATTTTGTTATGCATACAGAATACATACATATGTAAATACGTTTATGGCCAATTCTACAGAAAAGTAAACCAGCCTGATTTTTTTTTTTTCAAATATTGAACATATTAGTGATTATTGGTATTCACTATATTTGTCAGCTGCTTCTGACACTAAAGTTCTGAACACATTGAAAACGACGAGATACGGGGCACAGCTTCCAATTTTTTATCTTAATTATCTAAACGCTTTGTCGATGACGACATAATTTTTTTGAACGCGGCAGCGACATCATGAATTTGTATGAGTTTGACATAAAAGAAGAGGAAGAACCTTATCGGTCGCCGGAAAAATAGAAATAGATCTAATCTGGCCACAACCACAGCCGTCGCGTAGCCCGGTCGTCGTCAAAATAATTATCTACATAAGAGTACGTGTTGAAAAAATTTGACAGCTGTGGTGTGTAGTTCATCGTTTTCATTGTGTTCGGGCTATAATTGCTATCATGTCCAAGCATTTTGTGTTTAATATTTTGGTCCTTTTGTCGATGGATTTTTCGATACTTGAACAAGGAAAAGTACAATAATATAAGCTTTCCTTGATTTACTTTGGCCGATTAAGTTCTGAACGATAGAAAATAAATTAGTTTAAAAGGATACGTTCCAACTTAGCGAAAAACTCCTATTAAGTCGTAATGAAATGTACCGCAAATGTTAAGTGTAACGTAGACAGTGAAAAACTAGAAAAGTTGTTTTTTGGATAATTAGGTATCTTTTCCAAAAGGATATATAACATGTTTTCTTAGTATTGTAGATATCATACTGATAAATAAATAAATATAACGTGGCCAGTGATTTTCTTTTTATTTAAAAATTTTTTTGTAAAATATACTTTGAAATCTTTATCTTTGGTCATGATGAGGACTGTGGCAACCCCATTGACCTCTAAAATGCCTCAATTCTTTGCCACCGAAATTAAGAGGGAGGAAAAGCCGAATCGTCAAATCATTCGCGACCGCTGACAGAATAAAAAAAGTAAGTGCGCCTGGGCCACACTGTAGAAGTGAAACTTACTTTACTTATTCTATACATACACACATCTGCTTTTGCTTAAGGTTATATTTTTTCGCTTTTTTCTATCAATGTAGATCCCTACCTCTACCACTGTTCGTTTTAATAACATTCATGATATTCTGTTTTTCCATTATCTTCATTTTTATCTTTATACTCAATCGATAACAAAATCGATTATAACGTCCATCAAAATACCGATACCAAAATCGATGACAAATTCGATAAAAATTTCAATAGCAACATCGATGATACCATTGGTAGCTAAATCGATTAGAAAATCGATAAAAATATCGATAACAAAATCGATAAATATCGATAAATATCGATAACAAAATCTATAAATATCGATAAATATCGATAACAAAATCGATAAATATCGATAGCAAAATCGATAACAAAATCGAGTTATATCGATAACAAAATCCATTAATATCGATAATAAATTCGATAACAAAATCGATAAATATCGATAACAAAATCGATAAATATCGATAAATATCGATAACAAAATCTATAAATATCGATAAATATCGATAACAAAATCGATAAATATCGATAGCAAAATCGATAACAAAATCGAGTTATATCGATAACAAAATCCATTAATATCGATAATAAATTCGATAACAAAATCGATAAATATCGATAACAAAATCGATAAATATCGATAACAAAATCGATAACAGAATCGATAAATATGGATAGCAAAATCGATAAATATCGGTAACAAAATCGGATAAATATCGATACTAAAATCGATAACAAAATTGATAAATATCGGTAACAAAGTCGATAAATATCGATAACAAAATCGTTTTGTTATCGATTAGAAAATCGATAATTATCGATAACAAAATCGGTAAATATCGATAATAAATCGATAAATATCGATAACAAAATCGATAAGAAAACCGATAAGAATATTATTTTATCGATAGGTCTCGAGAATCCCGAAAATCTTTAAAATCCCAAAATAGTTCCCAGATTGAGTCTATGTGTCTCTCTCTATATCCTTTCCTCTTTAATTACTTCTATTTTAATCTTTCTTCCCCTATCTTCATCTTTGCTTTTATCGGTATCCTCGTACTCCTCTTTGTCTTTACTTTTATGTTCATCATTTTTTTCAGCTACATATTTTCCCTTATATATATGTATAAGTAAAGTGTTTAAATTTACCTTAGTCTTCGTTTTTGCCTTTATCTTTACGCATCTTTGTTTTTGTTGTTATTTTTACCTTTGCCTTTATCCTTTTCTTCATTTATGTCAGTGCCCGCCAAACACTTTCCTGGGAAACGAACTATATTCGGCCTTTCACATGTACACAATCGGCTTCTTACACGTACACAATCCGAACGTCAACAGAAAGAGTAGCAGAGCAACAAATTTTATTTAGTTGCATGCAAACAATAGGCGAAGCAGGTTGATGACGCATTATTGTCGAATAAAGTAGGTACACTGAGCAGAATGAATGAAGAAATTTTATAACACAATTTTTCGTACATACACCCCTAGAAATAGGTATGTATATGGTACCAAGTCGTGCTTTTTCTTCATATTAAAAGAGCTTTGTGAATTATGTATTTTTTTTTAATATCAGACTAGTCCTCAATTAAAACATACAACATGTTTTGTTATTTATCTTTTGGTTTAGTCGTTATTTTAAACTGTTCTTAAATGTCAAGTTTTACCTAATTTTAAAATTAATTTATATTAGATATATATATTTTCATTTTATTTCTACTTGAAATCAACGAAATTTTCTTTTAATATTCAGAGTGCTCGAAGCACGTTATCTTTTTTGCTCAGAAATCCACACTTAAATTATAAAAAAATAATAATAATTTTGTACAATACATACAAAATTTTACCAACTTTTTCCTTTCTCAGGGCCGTTAACTTTCATTATATGTTTCTATGTTGTTTAGATCTAAAAAAAAACGCACAATGAAAAAACTGCAAAAAAACATACCAAACTTTTTATAATAAGTAATACAACACAGAAATTTTTTTCCGTGCATTACCACCAACACATTCTCATTTTTTATTTCATAACTAATACATTCTCATTTTAAGACTTTTCTCCTTTTGGCGGACACTGATTTATGTACGTAGTCACCTTTACTTTCATTCTTGTATTGGTCTTTTCTAAGTGTTATTCTTTAACCTTTTGTTACCAAATTTTTCTTAAATTAATACCATATGCATACACATAAGAAGCACTTGTTTCAGCCCCAACCATTTCCGTTGCACCATTTCCGTTGCATCGTTTCCGTTGCATCATTTCCGTTGCATACACACAAGAAGTACTTGTTTCACCCCCAACCATTTCCATTGCACCATTTCCGTTGCAACATTTCCGTGTGCAATTTCCGCTGAATTTGCCAATTTACTCCCAACCAACTAACCGCCGATAAAGAAATTTCACTTCAAAAACCTTCGCTTCTTGTGCTTTGTAACAACTCAAATTAATACCTGAACTTTTGAACCCAATAAAGTGAATTGTTACTAATCTTACTAATATTATAAATGTGAAAGTTTGTATGTTTGGATGTTTGGGAAATCATCACGCGGAAACAACTGAACGGATTTGCATGACATTTTATACGCAGATAGCTTATGGTCTACATTGGTTAATAGGCTATCTTTTTAAGAGTTGCCACCTGTTAAAAGTTTAATTTATTTAATATGCGGGAATGACTGAACGGATTTGCATGACAATTTGCACAAAATAGTTTATTACCTATGTAGATTGTAAAATAGGCTACTTTTCTTAAGAGTTGCCACCTGGTAAAAAAGTTTAATTAAATTAATACGCGGAAACGTCTGAACGGATTTGCATGAAATTTTGCAAGCAGATAGCTTATGACCTACAGTGGAAAATAGGCAAATTTTTTGGAAGAGTTGCCACCTGTTAAAAAAATTAATTAAACTAATACGCAGAAACGACTGAACGGATTTGCATGAAATTTGGCACAGAGATAGCTTATGACCTACGTTGGAAAACAGGCTACTATTTTAGGAGTTGCCACCTATTATAAAATTTTAATTAAAGTAATACGCGGAATTTAATGAACTGATAGCTTATGACCTAGATTACTTTTTTAAGAATTTCCACCTGTTTAAAAATGAAATTTTGCTCAGAGAAGGTTTATTACCTGGATTGAAAAATAGGCTACTTCCTTTACCGGTCTCCCAATCAGAACGAAATTTGGTACACGTTAGATGGCGTTATACTGAAAGTGATTCCGATAACTCAAGTTTCCTTCCTTACAAATTGGAATTTTCATATTACATACATGTCTTTGGAAGTATTTGTGGGAGAAAACTGAAATTTGGTATTGAGATATGTATGTGAAATCAATGTTGGCATTAATCCATTGATTTTTTAATCAATTAGTTAATTCGATTGAATTCAATCTGCTTACAGTTAATCATGATTAATTTTAATCTGATTAAACAGTTAACAGTTAATCGTAACCGCGATTAAAAAAATAAAGTTTTTATCATTAACTATTAATGTGATCAAGTAGGTTTGGTGATTAATTAATTTATGCTGGAATTTTCCTGTGCACACAAAGCAAGTTAATCCGGTGTGGCTAAGTTGGGTTTCCTCCCCAATCTGAGCTATTTGGTGTGCAGTTTTATTAAGCTCTATACCAACAAACGTTTTACAAACTAGGTTTGTAAAAGTTCCCAGTTTATGTATTACTAATAACAATAATTATAATTGTTTTTTATATTATGTGCTTTTTGTAAGCGTAAAATACAAAATAATTACTATAACTGGTGTTTGGTTTCAAATTCGGACAAACTAGACAACTTAATCAGATTTTATTTTTAATTGGATTGACGATTAATGATTAAAATTAATTAATCGTAATCGCAGACACCGATTAACGACTAAAAGAATTTAATCATTAATCGTACAGTTGATAACGAATAATTAATTTTAATCGTCAAACGCGATTAAAATTTTAATCGTTAGTCAGATTAACATTTTGCCAACACTGTGTGAAATCATATTCATACTCACAAGAAAAATGGACGTTTTTGGAAAAGAGGCGTAGCACCTCCCATACTGATTGAAAGTTTCATATTGCATATCTCTTCAAATGTTTGGGTAAAGTACTCAAGCTTGGTATGGAAATACATATGTATGTATGTACGTATGTGAAACTAATACCATACTCATGGAGAAAAATGAGAGTTATTGGAAAAGATGGTGTGGCAACTCCCATGCAAATTGATTTTTCTATGCAGCATATCTCTGGAGGTGTTTATTGCAGAGGACTGGAACTTGGCACCGAGATGTGTATACAAAATTAATTCCATACTCATGGAGAAGAATTTGTGTTATTCGAAAAGGGGACATGGTTCCTGCCGTACAAATTTACTGTTTTATACTGCTTATCTCTAGAGGTGTTCATGGTGGAGTACTGGGACTTGGTACTGGGGTATGTAAAATCAATTCTAAATTCATGGAAGAAGATTATGGTTATAAGAAAAAGGGCGTGGCACTTCCAGTACAAATTTAATTTTTCTTGCCACATATCCCTGGAAGTGTTTGTGGAAGAATACCGGAACTTGGTATGGAGCTGTGTATACAAAATGTATCAATTGCTCATGGAAAAAATGTGAGTTATTAAAAAAGGAGGCATGTCGCCTCCCATACATACTAAAAACTTCTTAATACATATCTCTGGAAGGATAGAAAATCTCTTGAAGTATTTTAAATTTGTTATGGAGATTTATTTTATAAGTGCCGTACTGACAGAATAAATTTCATTAACAGCCGTAATTCTAACAAAGTCACAAACTTGAGGTCATCCCTGCTGTGATTTCTACTGCGCCTCAAAGCTTGCCGCTGCAAAAAAATATGCCGCTACAATACAACTTTTTAAATTTTTGTGTATTTTTCAGCACTCAAAATCCAATTTTTTGTGACACATTTCTCGGCGCACTAGAAATCACAACAGTGATGAGCTATGTTTTGTAACTCTGTTAGAATAGAGGGGTAAATGGAAAAAGGAGAGCCGGGTTCGGCCTTATAATCTAATGGCCTTATTCATAAAAAATAAAGTAGCTTTATAAAAGGTTTATAAATTGAAAAATTTATGAAAACGTCAATTTATAAAGCTCTTTAAACCTACTTTATTTTTTATGAATAAGGCCATAAAGCATTTGCTACAGTAATGAGAAGTGGTATTTTATCAAGGCCAGGTTACTAAATTTGAGTTGGAAATATTACAACTCGCCGTGGCACCTCCAAGAAGGTTACACGTTCACGCGTCGTATACCTGGAAACATTTTAAGGTAAACATAGAGGGATTGATATCTTTCGTATGCCTTGCGCGCAGACGAGATTTTATAATTTCATAGTTTTAAACGGCCTAAATACCTTAACTCGCTTAAAAACTAACGAGCTATAATGGGCACAGAAATAAGATCTAACATTATTAAGTTATTTTTCATATTTGTATAAAAGCGCGGGGTGAAACCCGCGGGTATAAGCTAGTATTTTATTAATTTATTAATTAATTTAAACCCCAACTCCCCCACCATACAAACGTTGCTATCGTGGCGATGGTCCTTCGAGCCGGATTCTTTCGGAAAAAGAATTGGCCCTAACTCAACTAAAAGCGAGAAAAAATGCTAATTAAAAATTAACATATATACATACGTATGTGTACATTAACAATTTTAAGTGAAAAGTCAAATAGACAATTCAACCAAACTTTTGAAGTGAAAAAAATACAAGAAATACAAAAACAATTGAAGTCAATACTTAATTAATTAAAAAAAATTAATTAAAAAGTAATAATAAAATTATAGTTTAAAAAACTAAAACCTCCCTATTATAATGGCCATTCGTACTGTCGTCAGGTATGTAACTTGAGAATAGAAATCGCTGCATCTTTTAGGCGTATCAATATTACATAGTTACATCCCGAGCTAATAACAGGAAGGTAAAAAAGGAGTTAACATTAACTTAACAAGTAAAGAGACATAACACGAAAACCACAAAAAAACCGAAGTGAAACCAACACAAAGTAATAACTCTATAAGGAAATAAAAGAGAACTGGAGACGTTGAAGTCAGCAAGGCAGCAAGGCAGACCCTAAGGCAACAACAAAAACTGGAAAAGAGGGACCCGGCCCAACACCCGAAATTCGGGTTACCAAAAATAAGCAAAAGAAAGAAATGTCACGGTAAGTAACCACCCAAGAGCTAAATCGAATTTGAATACCCTTTGCCTTATTGAGCGGTGTTCATACGTACAAACATATATATGTATGCAGCCTATGTTCGTATGTGAGTAGTCCACTTGCAAAGTACTCAATGTAAAATTTTTTCGATTTTTAATTTTTGGTGGTTAACGTGCCAGTATTTAAAGTAGTTTCATGTCCACTAACAATACTGTGCAAAATCCTTATATATTGTGAAAAAAAAAATCATCAAATGTTAGCTACTCTAGCAAAAGTCGCTATAATACTTACTGTATGTATATATACACTTTCAAAAGTCGCTATAATATTTATTGTACGTATTTATACAAGTTCAAAAGTCTCCATCTTAGAAAACTGCAAGAAAACGTGGTTGTTTCGGTGCCTAGTGGAAGACGTCGTAAAAACGAAGCAGACCAATCTTCATGGAAGATAGAACAAGAGGTATGGAAAGTTTCACGGTGGAGAGAATACGGAAGGTGGTGCCGATGGAAACACCGCTAATCGGCTCTCAGTGAATTTGACAGAATCAGTATCCAGTACTCTCGATACTCGGTACCGAAACATTTAGGTTTCGAATAAAAGCGCAAATAGGCCAAAAATATGGAAAAAACGGTTCAGGGGAGACCCGCCTCTCAAAACCCGAATGTAGGAGCCGATAGAGCTTTTAATACTGATTCAAATGAAAGATGTGTATATGTTGGTTCGAGGCCATAATACAGAGAACCTCTTACTTGTTTGAAGCATTTTTGTTCCAGCTGAATCGGACGATATCATTTTTGTAGGCCTGGGGGAAGATTCTGTAACCAGTTTCTGTAACAATTTTTGAATCAGTATTGGTTTTGTTGACGTATGATATGAAATATTTTTACGTCAACAAGTGCGATATCGATCCGAAACTTGTCGCTAACTGGTTACAGAATCTCCCCCCTGAAAGGCTTCTTCATCCGTCAAATTATTTCTCTTGAAAATTGGATAGACTAAGGTTAAAACTGATAAAATAATATTTCTCTGTTGCGATAAGTCCAAGTGTTTTAGCCGATATCATATAAATTAGTAATGAAAGTTTTTCCTAAACTTGAAATGCATATAATGGCGAAGGTTTAATGTAAAGAAGCAGTATCGGGTACCGATAAGGAAGTATTGGGTACCGAAACCTTTTTTAAGTTTTGGGTACCGACAATTCAGCACATCACTAGACAGCAGTTTTATTAGCCGCTCTCAGTTGTCAATCTTACGGTGACGTCAAATTACTCTCATGAATTCTGCTGCAATCGGCGCAATCTTGTATTCTATCATTCTTGGGAAAGTTTAAAAGAGCTTTGCCCGCGGGCAAGGCGGTCCCCATCAGTGATGTAGATACATATCTGTGTAAGCATACAAAACGCGAAAACAGAAAAACAATTTGTTACTCAAATCCCAGCTCAAGTTCGCTCTAGCTCAAAATATATTCTCACGCTCTAATACTCACTTAAACAAATAAATAATCACTCGTTGCTATCGTGGGGATTCGCAATGCTAGCTCAAGCTAATTTACAAGCCACGTACACAGTGAGCTTCGCACATTGAAGTAGTATCTATCCAGTTTAAATTCAAATACATAACTGCAAGCGGGCCCATGCGCAGACCGCGCAGAGAGAAGTAGTAGTGGCAGTAGTCTTTATTTTATTATATCAGATACAATTAATGTTTAATATTTATAAATGGATGAAAATACGAACATACGGCTATGACATAATAGGTCGATAGTCGGAAAATTTATACTGGCAACTTAAAAACAAAGAAGAAGAAAAGAAACAAAAATTTTGTGTGGTATATGAGAATTCCGTTAAAATTAACTCCCAATACTTCAAACAGTGCAATAAGTATGTGTACAAAGCTCTGTAATCACAGCCATTTAAAATGTTGATTACTTTAGCCAGATTCAAAACCGTCTCCCCAAAGCAGTGTAAGCTCATGTTTTTATAGATTGGACATGTCCCAAGAATGTGGAGTGTATTTTCTGACTCCCCCAAGTTACAAACTGGACAAGCTGCGGATGCGACGTTCTTGAATGTTGTCGCATTTATGTTCAGTAGCCCACCTCTTGCGCGAAAAATTAAACTTAATTGATGAGCCGAAAATTCATCTTTAAAATAGTACTTGTTTGTAGAAAATACATACGGATATAGGTCATGGGTTGTGGTACTTTGTGCTCTTTCTTGAAACAGTTGAGTTGAGTTTTTCGAGTTTCTCAAGCAACAACGGGATGTATGTATTTACAGTGTTAGTAGTAAATTCTGTCAATGGTTCAATATTTGCGCTGTTGGTATACTATGGCACTTAGCTACCCAACACGCATTTTGTCTCACCGCCTCCTTGGCCAGAATGCATGGTAGTCTGCTGTCCGGTAAGCTTAAACACCTGGATATGAACAACATATAATTGGGTGTGTTAGAGGGCAAAAATATGAGCTTCTTAATAAAAAAACCGCAGGAGATTCTCTACCGATTCCTGTTTATCTATACCCCATATTTGTGCTCCATAAAATAGGATCGATCTTGCAGCTGCGTCGAAAATTTTAATTTTTTTAGATATACCGATATTAATGTATTTTAACCAGGTAGCATTGATGACATTTTTTGATACTAGTAGTTTTTCTTCTAGATGTTTGACATAAGTGAGTTTATAGTTGAGAGTGATACCGAGGTATTTGTATTCGTTCACAATCTCAATATTCTCCTTACCGAAGTTCCAGCTATACCTATAAGGAACTCTGGTACCCTTCCTAAATATCATAATTTTTTTGCTAGATTGACTTTAAGGCCCCACTTTTTGCTATAATCATACATTGCGTCAATCATTTCCTGTAACGACTCCGGAGATTCAGCGAAAGCTTTTCTTGCGTCTCAGCCACAAACACGCCACCGGGTAGACTCTCATTTAAATCGTTGAGATATAGCGAGAAAAGTACTGGGCTTAGCAAACATCCTTCGTCTTACACCTTGGTGGACTCGGACAACTCGTTGTTGAGCAACACTTGGTTTGTTGCATCTACATATAATAAGCGAAGTATTTCAATCATATAACTCGACAATCCGTATGATGCTAGTTTATAAAACATCATGTTGCGTGGAATTGTGTCGAACGCGCAAGAAAAATCAACAAAGAATGCGAAGGTTTTCCGTTTGGCCTTCCAATTCAGTTCAACTATGCTAGTAAGGCTAAAAATATTGTCCACTGTAGAGTAGCCTTTCCGGAAACCAGCCTGAAATTCGTTTAAAACGTTGTTGCGGTCAATCCATGCATATATACGGTTAAGCAAGATACCCGTGAAAATTTTATATAATGCAACGAAAGTCCCTATAGTTCGCAACAATTTCAGGGTCACTTTTCTTGAAAAGAGTGATTATCACTGCCTTGCGAAATGAAGAGGGAATTTGTTTCTTTAAAAATATTGTATCTAAGATTAACAGCACTTCATCTAAGAGACATTGAGGCCAAAATTTATAAAATTCGTAACTAATTCGATCAAGGCCTGGAGCTTTGTCGTTTTTGCAATTCCTAAGAGCCAGCAATAATTCTCGCATTTCAATTGGAGCGTCTAAGAACGGGTCGATAATCAAACGCATAGCCCAATGGATAGAAATCTCTTGCTCTGGGCGATGCAGGAGGGCCCTGAAGTGAGTGTAGAAATCTGTAAGGGTTAGATTCATTCATTCGTGGACTAGACTGCTTGAGTGAGTTCGCTAAACGCCACCAGTCCCTAGCTTCAGTTACTGTGTTCAACTTATCAATTTCCCTACATCGCCAGCTCAACTTTTTCTGGTTGCATAAATTGACGTATTTTCTGCGGCACGTCGAATGCTTTTTCTTCGCACTTACACTGTTGTGTTTCCGAAAAAGTCTAAGTTGTTTCAATATTTTAGTACGCGCATTAAAACATTCGCAGTCGAACCAGTCATTTTTGGGAGTGAAGAGTTTTTTCCCTGTTTTAAAACTTGACGCGTTTGTTATGCTGTTTGCTAATGCAGACATCCTGTCCGTAATTGGTGCATTTTGGCCCACATTATTATAGTGAAGAGCTGTAGTGAGCTGATAGCGATTACTCATTAGATTTTTTTGCTTCCAAATTAGCCTTTTGGGGAATTGTAAGTACACAGTTGAAAAACCAACGAGGGTCAAAATAAGTGGCACATGATCTGAAAATTCCTTAGAACCAACGCAGAAACTATCAACTAATGCCAGAAAGTCGAAAGAGGCAATGGCATAATCGATGACTGAAGTGCCCACTGCACCACAGAACGTTAGATCACCCTGGGAGTCGCCTTTCGTTCTACCATTCAAAACAACACCGCCTAGATCATCCACCAGGCTTATCAGTCGTTTTCCTTTCCTATCTAAAACTGAATCTTTAGAGACTCTGCGCTCCACACAGTTTGGCACTTCGTGGAGAAGATTACTTTCTATGCTATGTTCTAGGCCTATCCGGGCATTCAGGTCGCCTATTATTCAAAACGAAGAGGGATGTAGCTTGGACAGGAATTCCTCGAACTTTCAAAACTCGTCATCCCAACTCGTGCAGTTTGTGAACTGGGGTATAAAATAGAAAACAGTTCCATTGAATTGAGCCAATAAAATGACAGTGTGGAAAATAGTCTCAAATTTTAACTTGTATGTGTGTTCAGCTGTTCTCCTAAAACCGTACAGACAACCTCCACTAGCACGACCAGCTTCATGGGTCTTCATGGCGTCAATCCAGTGAAGGTTATAGTTTTTAAAGTAGGAAACAAATTTTGATCTGGCCGCCGTAAGTACATGCGTTTCGTATAAAAAGAAAATATCGAAATTATTTATGTATGTAAAAAAAATTTGGAAAATTAAGCTTACTATTTAAATTAGCAACATTATAAGATATTATGCTACACTTTCTTATGCGTTCATTAAAAGTTGTTGTACTGCTTACGGTTTTCTGAGTTGTTAACAGTTTTAATCCATTTTCAGCATAAACGCTACCGGCTTGTGCCTCATAATAAGATTTTCCACTCCTATCTTTGTTAACTTTTTTGTATACCTGTTTTTCTGAGTTCTATCCAGGACAGAGCTGTATGAAAAATCTATATTATTTAGCTTATCTCCATATGTATTTTCAAAAACTGCTCTAGCAGATACATCTTTCCCAGTTAGTACATTTTCCCTATTCCAAGATAGCCATACGTTCCCTATATTAATCCTATCGTCTCTTACTTTATCTTTATGACTACGGTCTACTTTCATAATCTCACTTTTTATTTGCACCATCATCCGCCGTTTTAGCTGCCGATCTGAACTAAGGTCTTTCTTCAAAGATATTGACGTGCCTGCTAGTTTTTTAGAGCTACACAACACTCTTTGCACCATCTCCACTGAACCAACTTCGACAGCAATACCTATTTTCTTGTTATGTTCATATATTATTTTCGATGATTTAATCTTTACGTCAGCAGCACCAAGTTGGTCGAACAACGCTTTAGCTGCTTCCATTGGACCGTTTCCTTTGTCGAGACCTCTGTCAATGATGTTGCATCTCTTCTGGAGGTCAACCACTCGCGCTACTTCCCTTCTGTCTGCCTGCCATTGTTGTTCCAACTGCTTTAGCTTACCCTAAAGGAGTTCATTTTCGGCCCTAAGCGATACTACCTCTGCAGACACTTCAGTTAACTTTTCAGTTACTAATTCTGTTACTAAGTCTGCTTTTGTCGGCATGTTCTTCAGCTTGTCATCCAGCTTTTGGTCCAGTAGTGCCCCCATTAAACCCATTAGGTATCCATTTTACCAACTTGAGTATTCTGAACACTGACAGTATTATCTGGTGATAGTTCTGTAATTTTCCGCTTGCTGCTTTGTTCGCAAACCGAATTTTTGACTGGAGTTCGTCCTAAAGGCATAGTGAAGACGCAGTGTAATGCTTGAAAAAAGTCCGCTATCCCACTGCAGATGGCGCTACGCGTAGTGGGACTTACAAAATGCAGTATATTTAGTATAAATTTGCTACTGTGCTATTTCTCTCAGTATTACGGCAATGATGCTTTGTTGATGCTATGTATGTATGTAAGTCTACGCGATTTTTCCCACACTTAACGCAAACCCAAAGCGCTCTCCTGCACAACAACAATCGCAAAACAGGCACCAAAGTAAAAACCAGTGACGACCAGCGTTGCCGTTTTGGTCCAATTGGATCAAAATTGGTAGCTTCATTCTCCTTTGGTATTTTGGTTGGTTTGATGAAGCTTTTGGTAGGCAAAAATGCTTTGAAAAGTCAATCAAATTGAGCATTAAAACATTGCTTTCAATTTGCTTACACGTTTAAGTTTTCTTTGTTTTTTTCTAAATTTTACTAAGCACACAATTTTCTGCAAACAAAAACTGACTTCCCAAAATATGCTCGATCAGCTGTTGAAATTGAACGAAAATTTGCCTATCGTCTTGAAAGAAAAATTGGTGATAGGCAATATGCAAAATGTGAATGTATGCAAATCGAAACAAAATTTGGATTTTTTTATTGAAATACATAAAATATCAGATTTTGTTTTTCAAACATAAAAATTTTTTGATATGAATTGAATTGTTCTCAAAGATATTTACATTTTTTACAAAAGTTTTTTACGCAATACGTTATTTCTTTTATTTAAAAGCCCGAATTTGTTTTTTTTTAACCCTAAATATCAGTATGAATGGTTAACAAACACCATAAACAATATTATACTGTCAAATTGTGTAGTTAAAAACCCCTTAAATTCAAAAAATTTCGTTTTAATGATGAACAAAAATTTGGTAGTTTGAAAACTAATTTGGTAGCCGTTTTGGTACCTAAAAATAAACTCAAGTGGCAACACTGGTGACGACGACAAAATGCAGTATATTTAGTATAACTTTGCTACTGTGATATTTCTCTCCACAAAAACTGATGTACATATATGTGTTATTTTTTTTTTCTTTTCTTTTTACACTATATTATTAAATTCATTCGAGAGCACACTCAAATCAGACTTCTATTCACACCAGTGTTGCCAGCTTTTTCTCTACTTAGCTGGCGTAGAGGTTACCGTGATCATGAAGGCGGTTCCTCCGGAGCGAGGCTTGGCCATTGCACTTCGGCTGAGTTGACCTTCGCGATTATTCCTAATGCGAATAACTCGTGCGTGCGCAGACAGAAATACACAGTAAACTCATCCCTCTTTGCAGCCACAGATAGAAGCAGACTGTTCTAATAGTTCGCGGAAATAATACACTGAATTATTCTTATAAACCTCTTTTTTTATTCTACATATATTACAAAGCGTGAATGAGATTTATAGTACATCAGAACTTATACTTATTAGGTACATAAAAACATATTACAAACTGACTGATATACATATGAGTGTCATGAGTTGAGGGAAACATGGTGTTACTTACAATATATCTTTGTATACAATATTTGAGGTGAAAATATATTCAGAATTAACTTTTTGATTAAATGTTTCTTTAACAGAAACAATAATATCTGAGAATCGTCTTATACTACGTTTAAACGTAAGCTATTTGCAAATAAAAATTATTGCAAATACCTAACTCACTGTTTATTCGATGGTGAAAAATTCTTTTTTAATATTGCCTGATTATAAAAAGGCAATAATATGACCATCGAAAAAGAAAATAATGTTGAAAATGGCAACGTCTTGATTATAAAAAGGCAATAAGATGACCATCGAAAAAGAAAATAAACCTAATAATGACGGCGTCTTGCGCTTATTTGCAAATAGTACCACTAATCAATACCTTTTTGCGTGGTTTAGTTATTTGCAAATAAAAAATGAGCTCAGCGTTTATACGGCAAATTTTACCATTTTGCAAATTGTTATTTGCAAATAAAAAATGAGCTCAGCGTTTATACGGCAAATTTTACCATTTTGCAAATTGTTATTTGCAAATAAAAAATGAGCTCAGCGTTTATACGGCAAATTTTACCATTTTGCAAATTGTTATTTGCAAATAATCCGTGCGTATAAACGTAGTATTATTCTAGAAAAGGCTACATATAACTGTCCATGGGAAAGCACAGGGTTAGGTAGGTATAATCCAGCTTTGTCAAGAGTCTGGCCCTGGGCTTTATTAATTGTTATAGCAAAAGCTACTATTATAGGGAACTGTTTTCTTGTCATTTTGAAGGGTACAGTTGGATCTGATGGAGTCAAGTTAATACAGGGTATGATTGCTGTATGTAATGGTAGTAGAAAGTACGCAAAGTCGGCAATTAGTAGTGAATTTCCATTTGCGAATTCTAATGCATTTGCAGGAAAGTTGGCATTTCAAACGAAATATTAAGAATTATACGTGAATTGTGTAATTTATTTCATCGGTTAAACGTGCTTTATTTGAATATAAAAATAAGCATATTGCACAAAAACGTATACTTCTAAATATTTCACACGTACAGAAGCTACAATTTTTTTAATATGCAAAGAAGCAACACGGTTCCACGGCTAATGGAGCGGTGCAAGAGAGACAACTGTCAGTTTATCGAACCTTTAATTATTGAATTATGTGTGCGCCCACCACTGTCGTATACGGTGTATGCGATGCTGCTTTAGTGGGGCTTAACAATGGTAGATTAAAAACAAAAATAAAATTACAAATTTCTTTACTTTTTAATATTTTTATTGAGCATTGTACCACGAATGTTTATTAGGACAAATTGAAAAATCAACAAAGTCTAAGCGGTAGAAGTTATAGCAGCTATTTCGGAGATCACCACATCTCCTCATCAGACTTCTTTTTTCTAGACTTCAGCAGGGATCGAACCTGCGTAATCGATGTGCAAAGTCAGAAGCGTTAACCACTGAGCTATGTAAGTTATGTCAACGCGGGTTGACTTAAACAAAAAAATATATTTTTTTGGGGAGCTAAAGGCTCCTTTATTGATTGAATTCCAACTTAGAACTAATTTACAAAAATAATTATTTCCTAAACCTAGCTTACGCTGCTGCCGCTTCTGCCGTTGGTTCTGCTGTTGTTTTGCTGACGGCGCGGTTCCCACCGATCGCCGCATTCCTTCTTGTTTGTATGTTAGGTGTTCTATTGCTGATGAAATTAGCTTGCCGTTTTGCTGATGGCGCGGTCTCCCACCTGCATTCCTGTTTGTTTGTTAGGTGTTGTATTTCTGATGAAATTAGTGAATGCAGGTATGTGCAACAAGGTGTCGTTTTGCACTTAGGAATTTTGTTGTCAAACCTAAGTTTTGTGCATGCGCCATGCTAACAGCTCCCCCCCTGAAATTCAAACGTCCGCGTTTGAAGTGCTGGGTTTTGCAAATATCTGGTTAATCCCTTCTATTGCTGTTTCGGTTAATTCGATGGTTGGTTTTTGATCGGTATTTTTCTTCGACCATATTTTTCGCGTAATTATTACGCTCAGAATTAATAGAATCGTGATAAGGCTAATGTAAACGGCGTGCTTTAATTGACTTGCCGATTCCGCGTAGCCAATTTGTTTTATATTGTTCAGTTTGAGCTGTTTTAGCATTTGTAAGGACAATATTTCTTCGGTATTGTTAGTTTTTGAAAAAGGTTGAAGTATAGCTGGCAGGGGATTGCTAGTTAGTCTGGCCTTGTTGGAAAATTCGTTTCCATTAATTTTTACTGTATCATTGTCGTAATGAATTAGAAAGGTACCGTTCAGGGGTATGGGGTCCCCATCAATTTGGATCTTTCCTTCGAAATTGTTCAAAAATATAATATCTGGTGCTATCTCTTCTATTTCAGGGATGTGCTGGCTGTTGGTTACGGTGCAGTTTGGCGGGCGGCTTCTTAACAAGCTACTTATACAGTTATCCCTACTTATATCTAATACACTACTTCTAACACATATTTGGAGCGAATTGTATTTTTTACAGGGTTTTAATATGCCATACAGGGTTTTCTCGCAATCTAGTAATGAGTTGAAATTAATTTTGTTAATGGTATTATTTTTCTTAACCGCTCTTATGTCTACTGATTTACATATTTGGGGTCCTACTGTGGGTAAATTTATTATGTAGATTATTAATTTACTATTTGTGGCTACCTTTACTTCGGAAAATTCGAGAGCCTCATCCAAGTTAACAAAAGGAATATCGTCTTTTTCAAAAATTTGTTTAGCGATATCTATTTCTTCTCTTGAGAGTTTATTATATTGGCCTTTGCCCAATGTATCGCGTAGGCGATATTTACTATTTCTTCTTTTAAAATTTCCAATTTATATTTCAGTCTAAGGAATGCTTCTACCCCCTTGTTCTTATCATTTTGCAATTCTTTAGTGATATGATTTGTAATTTCATTTATTCTCTCAATTGTAAGTTTATTGATAAGGATCTGATTGTTATTATTTTCGAGGGCATTGTTCAATTTATTTACGACTATTTCATGATCCTCGTGATCCGGATTTCCGGCAATCCATTTCCATGCACTGCCAATGAAATTAAGGGATCGTTTGGATCGGCTTTCTATTTTCAAATTACTCAGGTGAATCCGTATTTGGGATATAAGGAGGGATATGAATGGGTAATTTGGATTCTTGAAGAGCTCTTCCATATGTGCCCTGGATTCGATGTCTTCCAGGATGTAGTTGTATTTGTCTATGTCAATTTCATGTATTATTCTAAATGTTCCAGTTTGTAGTTTGGCTGTCCCTCTTTCTATCGTAACTAGTTGCGCGTTAGAATAGTCAAGTATCCTTACCTCGGCGAGGCACAGTCGCACTAGTAACAGTCTGAAATGAGATATGTCAAAAAGCGTTAGTTTCGTATTCTGCTCTTGTGTATGACCTGTCCTTTCTCTGTTATAACTGTACTATTCCTATCTTCCCTAACTATTTCCTTAGTATATGGTTTGCTTAGTTTAGTACCTAATCTTCTATTTTTCTTAACGTAAATTATCTGTCCTGGTAAGTATGTCTTAATTTCGTGTTTACTTTTGTTGTGGAGCTCGATGTCCTTTCGTTGTTTTTCAGCAAGTTTTTGTAAGTTGTTTTGTCGTGTCCTTTCTATGTCCTCTGGGGTGAACGTCACGTTCCTGGAAAAAAACAAGTCTACCGGTCTCTTTCCTGTGACTGTATGGATGGTGTGGTTATATTCCGAAACCGCTCTTTCCAGAAGCTCTTCGAAGTTTCTATGTCCGCCGTTTTCTTTGATGCAGCGCATTATCTCCGTCAATGTGGAGTGGAATCTCTCCACTTGTCCGTTTGCTTGACTTCTGTATGGTGGTGTAGTGTAGACTTCGATTCCCAATTCGTCCTTCATCATGAACATAATAGAGTTGGAGTTGAGTGATGGCTCGTTATCGATTACCACTATCCTTGGGACGCCGAAGTTAAACAAAATGTCCCTTAGGGGTCTCCTAACGTCTTCTATGGCTCTGCTATTCAGCATCTTTGTTACCGCGTACTTTGTGAATTTATCCAAAGCGGTCATGACCCTTTTGCCTTCTGTTAAAAAAATATCTATGTGTACTGTATGTCCCGGAAAAGTCGGCAGTGGAGTTGCTGCTAGTTTTGGCTTATTAGGGTGTCTCTCGTATTTATTTTCTTTGCACACCGTGCAGTTGCTAATGAGTCGTTTAATTTTATTTATCATTCCTGGGAAGTAGTTTTTTTCGAGGATCTGGATTTTATTCTCCTTTGCGCTCCTGTGCGCTCTCAGGTGTTCCCTTAGGATAACTTCTTCCTGTTCCTGTTCGCTGCTGATGTCGTCTACAATTTTCTGGGTGTATCTGCACTTGTAGTTGCTAAAATGTTGTGGGTAGATGATTTGGATTTTTCCCATTGTTCTCTCGCTCGTGCAAATTCCATTAATCACCGAAGGATTCAAATATCTTTTCAGTAGTTCTGTTAGGTTCTGTTCGTTAAATTGTGGTTCCTCGATTATATGTCGATGAACGGTTGGGAAGACGATTTTGAATTGATAGGATGCTGTTTCTGCTTCTTTGAGAAAGATTTGATTTTTAAAGACATTCCCAGGCACCTCCGTGCATGGAATGAGGTTATGATTGGAGCTATCATCGCTATGGATGGTAGGAGTAAGTGAATTGATTTCGTTCGGTATTCTTGACAGTGCGTCTGCCACTACATTTGATTTTCCCGGCTTATAAACCAATTCATGGTTATATTCTTCTAGTATTGCTTTCCACCGTTTCATTTTACTGTTTGCGTTTTTATGGCTAAGGGCGTACGTTA
>NW_016158622.1:75983-76636 GCF_001687245.7 Rhagoletis zephyria
AAGATTTGATTTTTAAAGACATTCCCAGGCACCTCCGTGCATGGAATGAGGTTATGATTGGAGCTATCATCGCTATGGATGGTAGGAGTAAGTGAATTGATTTCGTTCGGTATTCTTGACAGTGCGTCTGCCACTACATTTGATTTTCCCGGCTTATAAACCAATTCATGGTTATATTCTTCTAGTATTGCTTTCCACCGTTTCATTTTACTGTTTGCGTTTTTATGGCTAAGGGCGTACGTTAGTGGTTGGTGGTCGGTGATTATTTTTACTTTTTTAGATCCGTACAGATAGCTTCTTAGCGTGTTTAGGGACCAGATTATAGAAAGCATTTCTTTTTCGTTGGTGGCGTAGTTCTCTTCCGTTTTGTTAAGTGTCCGTGAAATGAAGGTTATGGGGCGGTCGCCCTGCGACAGAACCGCTCCTATAGCAAAGTCAGAAGCATCTGTGGTAAGTTCAAATTCTTTTTCGAAATTTGGGTGGGCTAGAACTATGTCTCTTGAAATCAACGCGCTTTTAATTTTGTTAAACGCCTCTACCGCCTCTTCGTTCAACTGAATATCTATTTTTCTGGAGTTTCGTTTTGAGACGTTACCGGCATCTCCCCTAAGGAGTGCTGTTAGAGGCTTAGCTATTTTCGCATAATCTCTAAT
>NW_016158622.1:76708-77150 GCF_001687245.7 Rhagoletis zephyria
GAAATCAACGTGCTTTTAATTTTGTTAAACGCCTCTACCGCCTCTTCGTTCAACTGAATATCTATTTTTCTGGAGTTTCGTTTTGAGACGTTACCGGCATCTCCCCTAAGGAGTGCTGTTAGAGGCTTAGCTATTTTCGCATAATCCCTAATAAATCTTCTGTAGTAACCCGACATGCCCAAGAAGGATCTTAGCTCCTTCAGATTTCGGGGAATGGGGAAATTCGCAACAGCTTCCACCTTTTTAGGGTTGGTTTTAATTCCTTCTGAGCTGACGACATATCCCAAGAATTCTACCTCTTGTTTGGCGAATTCGCATTTATTTAATTGCACTTTCATATTAGCGCTTTCTAAGGTTTTGAAAACCAGTTCCAGATTTTCTAAGTGCTCTTCTTCGTTTTTTCCAAAAATTATTACATCATCGATGTAAACATAGCATCGCA
>NW_016158622.1:81351-85342 GCF_001687245.7 Rhagoletis zephyria
ATTCGATGTTCAAAGTCAGAAGCGTTAACCACTGAGCTATGTACATCCCGTAAACTCTTGTTGCCACCCCGTAAACTCTTGTCAACCAACTACTGTCAAGTGCAGCTGATTTGCCGCTATTTAAACTTGACAGTGTGGTTGTTGTTGTCAATTCTATACATCCATTTGCTTATTTGCTTTTTTGTATAGTTTCAGGCAGGCTCTTCCTAAACTATGTATTTGTCAATGTTATTGTGGCTTNCAATTCTATACATCCATTTGCTTATTTGCTTTATTGTATAGTTTCAGGCAGGCTCTTCCTAAACAATGTATTGGTTGCCTTTTCAATTTTTCCTAATAAACAATCTTTGTACCACGATAAAAATAAAATCTTAATAAGCTACAATAATATAATACAAATACAAATTTCTTTACTTCAGAGGTGTTATGAACATTAATATTACCTAATAACCACTCAGGGGACCTCTGACTTTTAAAATGACACCTCATTAGTGGAATTGCTTACATAGAAAAGTAGAAAAAGGGAGACAAACAAAAAAAAACACCTTAGAGAAATAATATATAAGATTTTACCCTTTGGATTTTTAATACATCTATTTTTAAATAGTTGTATAAAGTTCTAAAAAGTCAATAATCGAGTACTCAAGTAAAGAAAAAGGTTAAGACCCCGAAACTCACATAGCGTACACTCTGGACACACCTTTATTGCCTTGTACGCATACGTATATTTGTACATACATATAAACCAACTCAAAAATATTAAGGTGCTAACACACTGCGGCTACAAAATTTTTAACAACCTCAATATAAAATAAACAAAACAAAGAAAAAATAATAATAGTAATAATAAGTTTGTATTACACTTGCAATAATATATATCTAGATTGCATACGTTCATACATATTTTGGAACGCATTGTCTCTATTACTTAGCTCATTACCCAGTAACCCTAAAGCTTTAGACTCAACCCTATAATTGAAATAATTGGGTCAGATCAAGAATTTCTCGAACCTGATCAAAAGTCTTCAAACACTAAGAAGCGTGATAATTCCAAATCGAGGTCGGATAAAGAGTTGAAAAAATTCATATTTGAAACAAATAGATTGGATGTGTTTTTCTCCTTGTTTAAGACCAAACAGAAGCTCTTTTAAATGTAAAATTTGCGCAACTCGACCAAAACTGGCAAATGGTATTAGAAACATACCAGGCCGTGTTTCTCTCAGACACATACTCAAATGTTAGTGAATCAGTTGAGCAAAAATACTCAAAATGTAGTGATAGTTACCAAAACTGTAAAGCTCAGATGACGGAAGCTCTAGAACTCTTTAAGCCCAAAGCCACAGTCCCTAGCACACTAAACCCGGCAACTGCAGAAACTAACTCGGTATCTTCCGTAGTATTTTTACAAGTTCCACCATGCGGTACTCAGGACTTTTATGGTGGATATCAAGAGTGGCCAGCCTTTAGAGATATGTTTATGGCCGTATACATAAGGCACCCGAAGTTAACTCCCGCTCAATAGTTATATCACATACGATATAAAACAAAGGGCCAAGCTGGTATCATACTAAAACAGTACCCACTCAGCGATGAAAGCTTCGAACTCGCATGGGAAGCTCTAAGGTCACGATATGAAAATCTTCGAATACTTTTTGATAACCAGCTTAAAACTCTTCTTAAGTTGAACCCAGTTTATGGCAAAAATAGCCAATCTCTTCAGAAATTACAGACGAGTATTATTAACTGTCTCTCAATATTAAAATCCCAAGGCGTGTCTGTAACCAACTGGGACCCAATACTAATACACATATGCACCTCCAAACTCCCCGAAGAGACATTAGCTCTTTGAGAACAGTCTCTTTCTTCAAGAAAAGACCTTACACTCTGGTCCGAAATGGATGCATTTTTAACCACTCGCTAAGAAGTAGTGGAAAGGTTAAAACTCACCGACCCCAAAAACCCAAGCAAACTCAAAATACAAACTTAAACCAAAGTTTTCCGAAATTTCAACCCTAAATTAACTAAACGAAAGCTCAAAGTTTTAACTCAAACCCGAACCCAGATGAAACTCGCACATACCATAGTGACTAGAAATATGTAAACTCCTACAAATTATGCACACCGACTTAAAACATGCCCAAAATTTAAAGCAATATCAGTCCAAGAAAGATTGAAATTTGTGAAAGAAAATGGATACTGTCTAAATTGCCTAGCATTTTCCCACATAGCTAGAGAATCTGAAAGTAGCTTTCCGTGTGTATTCTGTCAAAAATCATATCATTCGCTACATTTTAACCCTAAAACTCAAACTCAAATTCAATACCCAAAAAATGGACAGTGCACACGACTTCAGCTAGTCCCACAGAGGAAGCACCAGGAAGTACGGAACCCGATAAACTTCCAACCTCTTCGTCCGCGGCTATGCAGCAAGAGCAGGAATCCATTCAAGCGCATCACACAAGTAGTAAAGAAAAAATACTACTCCACACCGCTATAGTTCCAATTTTTCACTTAGGTGACATTTATAAGGTGCGGGCATTAATAGACCCAGGTTCAGAAAAAACTTTTTTCTCCGCCAGAGTGAAAAATTTGTTGAAACTCTCAACAAAAAAGGCACACTACGAGATTTCCGGTATGGGTGGTAGAATCGTACAGAATTCTACCCAATTTTGCCTAATAACCCTATGCACAACGGACACAAATATTAAAGTAGAAACAAATGCTATTGTTCTACCCAACTCACAGAATTTCTACCAGCATTCACAGTAAAGGATGTTGACTGAACACAATTCGCCTCGCTAGATATTGCCGATCCCTCACGTTTTACTCCAGGTAAAATAGACTTGGTGATAGGCAGAGATTTAATCCCGAGAATATTTCTGTCAGGCGTTAAAAATGTTTCCGATAGCTTGTTGGCACAAAATATCATCTTCGGATGGATTTTAAGTGGCCCAGTTCAAGCTCAAGTCTCAGCATTCTCCACCCGAGTCGAACCAACACCCGACGGCTCATTATGCGACCTTTTCAAAAGATTTTGGGAGCAAGAATACGTTGTGGACCCTGCTCAACCCTCGGAAGAAGACCAAATATGCGAAACTCTATACCAGAACACCACAATTAGAAGAGCAGATGGTCGATACGAAGTGCGACTACCTTTTAAAAAAGACTTTCCGGAATCTCTCGCCCTTGGACATTCCCGATTCTCAACCATAAGCCAATTTTTAAGTATTGAACGGAGTCTCGTCAAAAAACCTGATATTAGAGAAACGTACTCAGATGTTTTAGAAGAATACCTCACCGAAAATCACATGGAACCCACCACCCCTCATGTAGTTGTAAGAAGCGGCAAATATTTTTCATTTTACTTGCCCCGTCACGCGGTTCTTCGCCCTGAGAGTAGAACAACATAAGTGAGAGTAATTTTTAACGCTTCTAAATCTTCAAACTCTGGTAATTCCTTAAATGGTGTTCTCTATACAGGGCCCACTCTTCAAATAGATCTAACATTTCTAATCATCAATTGGAGACTGTTTCAGTTCGTATTCAACGGCGAGATTAAAAAAATGTACCACCAAATATTGGTCCACAAAACGATCAATATTTTCAGAGGATTGTTTTTCGAAAAACACTTGAACATCCAATAAGAGATTCTTCTTCTTCTTATTTGGCGCTGTAACCGCCTAACCGATTTTGGCCGAGTCCAAAACAGCACGCCAGTCATTTCTCTTCTGTGCTAACTGACGCCAATTGAAAATGCCAAGTGAAGCCAAGTTCTTCTCCACCTGGTCTTTCCAACGCAGAGGAGGCCTTCCTCTTCCTCTGTTACCAGCATCGCGGCCCGCGTTGAATATTTTCAGAGCAGGAGCGTTTCTGTCCATCCGAACGACATGGCCAAGCCAGCGGAGCCGCTGAATTTTAATTCGCTGCACTATGTCTATATCGTTGTAAAGCTCATACAGCTCATCGTTAAATCGTCTGCGATATTCGCCAT
>NW_016158622.1:87597-92467 GCF_001687245.7 Rhagoletis zephyria
TTTTCATTGGGCGGGGTTTTAACGTGGCGGGACCCAAACCCAGCGCACGCGAAGTTTTACGCCTTCTCACTTTAGCTCGCTCCCAAACGGGTGTTTGGTTGCTACCCAGAGGATACGTGGATATAAATATCCGGACGTTGTGAGCTGCGATTTGAACCGTACGCACAAGAATCGCTTCTGGCCACTCCCAGGTGAATGGCAGTCAAAATTTTTCCACTTCTGCGCACGGAACCATCCTCCAATAAGAGATTACAAGCTGAAAATAGTGACATTCGGTGTAAATTGTGCCCCATACTTGGCCATCAGGACTCTTCACCAATTGGCCGAAGATTCTGAGCACAAGTTCCCAATGTGTGGAAAAGTGGTTAAACAGGAAACATACGTAGCATATGTGTTTTCCGGCGGGCATGATATAGAAACTGCAAAAAATTCATTGTCTCAACTAACTCAAGCCCTAAACTCGGCTAGCTTTCCACTCAAGAAGATAACAGCCAATAATTCCAAAATACTCGATGAAATACCCAGCACCAATCCCTTAGACTCAAACTTCTTAAAAGTGGAAGACCGGAGTACAACAAAAACTCTAGGTATTCAGTGGAACGCAGTATCTGATTCATTTTCATATACATTTATTCCACCCCAAACTCCACACTCGGCAACCAAACACCAAATACTCTCTTCAGTTGCTAAACTGTTTGACCCGGCAGGATGGCTTTCGCCTATAATGATAAGAGCGAAAATCCTTCTGCAAACTGTTTGGAAAGAGAGAACAGATTGGGACGAATGCGCTAAGCCCAACTCGCTACACACGTGGATCACAATCATAGAAAATCTTCGTTCAGTAGAATCCATCAAAATATCCCGATGGATTGGGTTTCTCCTACGTAAACTGTCCAAATTCATGGATTTTGCGATGTGTCTCACGAAGCTTATTGCGCATGTCTTTACATTCTTTGTCAAGATGGAGAAAACCCACCAACTTGCCGACTTTTTGTTACAAAAAGTAAGGTCGCCCCGCTTCGTACTTCCACATTTAGAGCTTTGCGGAGCTGTCCTGCTATCGAAACTCATAGCACAAACCCGTTCGCAACTCTCGTTACAAAAAGCAAGCGTATATTTGTGGTGCGACTCTTCTCTTGGAGAAAACACCTTACGTTTGGAAGACTTACGTCGCGAATCGTAGATGCCAAATCTTAAAAATTGTAGGAAACTCCATATGGCGACATGTTAGCAGTAACCACAATCCCGTTGACCTAAGTACTCGTGGATGTAGGCCTCACGACATAACCACTGAATCCCTATGGTGGCACGGTCCCGAATGGATTTGCGAATCGCCTAATCGGTGGCCGCGATCCGAACCTGCTAAAACTCCAGCTCCTGAACAGAGAATAATCAAGGCTTTTCATATGTCTGAAAAGGAAGATATTCTGGACACATTTTCCTCATTTTCAAAGGCTATACGGTTCCTTACGTATGAATTGCGCTTCGTCGAAAGATGCAGAAAGATGTCTTATAAGACCGGCTCTTTGACTCAAGATGAAGTAAATTCTACAAAAACTCGATTAATAATCCTAGCCCGGCATCGTTACTTTGAAGGTGAATATTCCCAATTAACGACCTTTCTACCCATTAGCAAGACAAGGAGTTTGCTTTCCTTAAACCCATTCTTTGACAAAAAAGGCCTTATGGGAGTAAATGGAAGATTAGCGCACGCTACTCTAAGCTATAATGAAAGACACCCCATTATACTTCCCGTAGAATCACGATGTTGTGAAATATACTTACAATTTCTCCACACAGCTTTGGCACATGCTGAAAAATCACGTATGATACGCATGGTACAGGAAGAATTCTTTATCCCACGGTTGAAAACTCGTATAAAATAATGTATATTTCATTGCAAAACGTGCACAATCTACAAACAAATGACCCACTCTCAAATCATGGCCGCACTTCCTCCAGAAAGGGTAAAATTCTCCCTGCCCTTTAATACAACTGGAGTAGACTTTGCGCGACCTCTTCTCATAAGAGCGGATTAAGCCGCTTATCACAAGGCTTCCATATGTGTCTTTGTTTGTTTATCCACAGAGGCAATACATTTAGAAGTCTGTTCTGACTTGACCACCCAATCATTTCTTGCTGCTTTCGCAAGGTTCGTGGGTCGTCGAGGATTGCGCTAAAAAATCATGTCCGATAATGGCAAAACCTTCGTCGGAGCACAGCGTGCCTTAAACAAAGACCTCGATGCCTTCATGAAACAAGTGGCCGCAAAAGTCGTAGGAAAATTTAATACCCAAGGAGTAGAATGGCAGTTCATACCCCCGCAGGCTCCTCACATGGGTGGCTTGCGGGAGTCCGCGGTAAAAAGCTTTAAAACTCATCTCACCAAAGTTGCGGCCACCCATAAGTTCACCTTTGAAGAGCTTACGACATTATTGGTCCGCATTGAGGCTGTATTAAACTCCAGGTCCCTAACTCCGATGTCTGAAGATCCGAGTGCTCTTCTGGTTCTCACACCAGGGCATTTCATTCGAGGAGCCCCCCTAATGGCAATACCCGAGCCACCCACGGAACAAATGACACTTTGTAACCGCTGGCAAAAACTAAAAGTTCTCCATCAAGAGTTTAGCCGACGACGGAAGAGTGCATATTTCCAAGATTTGCATAAGCGCCACAAGTGGAAATTCCCTCAAAAGGGTCTGGAAGAAGGCGAGCTCGCTGTCATTAAATACGACTTATTGATCTACCAAGAGTGGCGCCTAGGAAGTGTACTAAAACCCAACCACATCCGAGTGGCAGACGTAAAAACTCAAACTGGCATCTATACCCGCCCAATCTAGAAACTAGACATGTCGCGCTTACACCTTGTGAAGTGACCTCTTACCACACATACACACCGCACTTTTCCTTGTCTCGCGTGGGTGCTCCGCTGGGGTTGCACTGTTCGGTGGAGCCCTAGCGCTCCGCTGGTGCTCGCACTCAAGTGCTGCTGTTTCGCAGTTTCTGCAAAAGTCGAACGGCGCAGCAGTCTCAGGCTCGTTGACAGGTTTTTCCGCTTGGCTTCCGGGTCTGTACGTGCCCGAAGGCCGGGAGACCGAACTCTTGAAACTTTAAAATTAAGAACACGTCTTTCGTATTTTTCACTTTTTGACTTAACGTTAGCTGTTTTCGCAGTACAACAGGGTTGCATTTTTCAATATCGTAACTTCTTAATTCTTAATTGTAATAGATTAGTAAAAGGCGAATTCATATAAGGTAAAACGTATGCTTGATTGCATTACATCACCCTCCTTTGGAAAGAGAAGAATTTGGCAAATTGATCAAGGTTGCCACATTATTCTTGTCCGTAGCAAATCCAGGTTAAATTGTTTTGAAGGAACGAATTTTAAATGCGTTGGGAATTTTCCTTCCCTTTTTATATTCGTTCGTTCAGAACAATTTAGTTTTTCTAAAAAGTGGATTGAATACTAAATGTAATTATGTAGTTCTTATTAGTAAATTAGTTTATTGATAAGTAATTAATTTCATAATTATCGTATAAATAATACAGTTAAGAGTAAACATATTTCTTATTTATAATAGTATTAATATAGTAGTTGAAGCCTGATTTGCAGTAGATGTATATGTATATTTACAGTAGATTTACAAATTAATTAAAACATATACATATGTGTACGTTATTTTATCTAATAACCACCTATATTGTACAGTGAATTAACTATGTGATTTACTAAAATTTGTTAAAAATATCGAAATTCAAAACTTTATTTGTTTTTTGTTGTCTAAATATTTATGCAACAATTTTTCTGTTAGCTAACTTTTTGGATTCTGTTTTTGTGAATAGTTCCTAATCTGTGTTTGTCTTTGTCAAATATAGTTACGTTCACACCGTCTACTTTCGTCACTACGTACGGGCCCTGGTGTATGCTTTTGTGTTTGTCACGGGGCTCCTTTTGAACTAAAACTATATCATTTTTGTTTACAAGTAAAGGACGTGCATGCGTGTCGTAAGTTTGCTTTCTTTGAATTTTATGTTTGTTAATGAACTCTTTAGCTAACGCATGTGGTTTTTGCATACGATATTTTACTTCCTTAGCATAATTTTCAACGTTATAGATTGGGTCTATTTCAATCTTTTGCAATTCATTTGGTAAAATGGTTTTTTTGCCAAAAGTAATTCAAAAGGGGTAAATTTGTTATCAAAAACTGTGCTGGACGTGGTATTGTGTAAGAAAGTAAAATATTTTAAATACGTGCCCCAGTCAGCATATCGTTGGCTTAGTTCGCAAACGTGCTAAGTCCATTTTTTTTTATTTTTCAGGAGGGACAAAAAACCTTCTAACTTTTTTGTTTTCAATATTTTTCTAATCTGTAAATGCAGTTTTATTCCATAGTTCGTCTTGTTTTAGTACCAATAATCGGCCAATTTCCAAATAAAGCTGTTGCAGACTTATAGGCTCTTTTAGGACTTACCACATTTTCTCTTTAAGATTTTATTCTTTTAATGTGGACTTAGCACATTTTCTATCAACCTTTTTTCCATTATTTTTTATTGTTAAAAGATTTAATTGTTTAGTTTAAATATATTTTATTGTTTTAAAATGAATTATAACCTAATACAGTTTTATTTCATTGCTATTAACAAAAATAACTATTTTAAGTCGTAAATTTATGTACCATTTATAAAAGAAAATAATTAAAAGCAAGTAAAGAGGTATAAGTTTGGGCGAAACCGAACTTTATATACCCGGCGCAGGTATCAAATACTGTCGTAAGCAGGGGCTTTTTTCCCGATTTCAAACGTTTTCGATAATATCCTGAGTTAAACTCAATGAAATAATTGAACCACGTTTAGTGGAAATCGCTAAAG
>NW_016158622.1:92779-96012 GCF_001687245.7 Rhagoletis zephyria
TAGTTCGTCTTGTTTTAGTACCAATAATCGGCCAATTTCCAAATAAAGCTGTTGCAGACTTATAGGCTCTTTTAGGACTTACCACATTTTCTCTTTAAGATTTTATTCTTTTAATGTGGACTTAGCACATTTTCTATCAACCTTTTTTCCATTATTTTTTATTGTTAAAAGATTTAATTGTTTAGTTTAAATATATTTTATTGTTTTAAAATGAATTATAACCTAATACAGTTTTATTTCATTGCTATTAACAAAAATAACTATTTTAAGTCGTAAATTTATGTACCATTTATAAAAGAAAATAATTAAAAGCAAGTAAAGAGGTATAAGTTTGGGCGAAACCGAACTTTATATACCCGGCGCAGGTATCAAATACTGTCGTAAGCAGGGGCTTTTTTCCCGATTTCAAACGTTTTCGATAATATCCTGAGTTGAACTCAATGAAATAATTGAACCACGTTTAGTGGAAATCGCTAAAGCGGCTACCGAAATACACCTTGTAGTCTAAAGTGGGCGGTGTTACGCAGTCTTATTTATTGTTAAGAGATTAAGAGATCTGAAATTTACCTTTAGATATACGGGAAGCGAATGTAATTTTGGTCCGATTTGAATAATTTTCAACGAATTGCTTTTCCGTACCAGGTTTATTAAGTACACAGAGTTTGGTAGAAATTGATAAATCGGTTACCGAGTTACAAATTTGTGGTCATAAGTGGGTCCCCCTTATCCAAAAATGTATCATACAGGCATGTTCTGCAAATCGTACGATTTCAAATCGGTGCGATTAGAAATTTTACTTATTCTCTATTTTTATTTTTTTTTTTATAACCTTTTTTTAGTTTTTAAGTTTTTAATTTATTTTTTTCTTTTTTTAATTTGTTTATCTTTTTATTTCTTGCTTTTATCGTTTTGATAAGGAAACTGTATTTTGATTATTTAATTTAAATTTAAAAAACTGATTTTATTTATTTTTTTCTCTTTCTTCAATTAAGTTTTTTATTTCTTTAAATTAANTGGACTTAGCACGTTTGCGAACTAAGCCAACGATATGTTTCGTTCATATATGCGCGCAAGTACTCGTTGAAAACTCTATGGTTCCGTTCTATTGTGCCAACAGTTTCGTGATGGTTTGCTGTTGAAAAATCGTGCCTGATATTTAAAAGTTTGGTTAGCTCTGATCAANGCATCATTTACGTTATGCCCATCGATTTAGCGCCAAACTTTTCCCTCTTTGTTATATATCCTCCGAAATAGATTTTGTAAATCGCACCGATTTGAAATCGTACGATTTGCAGAACATGTCTGATAATCTAATTTTCTGCTGAGTGGTTATCGCGATCATCGATTTTAAGTGAATTAGATTTTCAACAGATTTCTTAGCTAGACCCTAAATAAGGCTCGTACCGAATTTGGTGAATGGGCTACTGAGATGCAGCATTTCATAATAGGTGAGCGGGGTCGCGCCCATTTTCCAAAAAATGCACAATAATATTTTTTACAAAAATTCTACTTCACATACTAATTTTGAACAATTTGCATCCAATATTTACTGAAATATCGTAGTTTTTGCATTTTTAGAAAATACCTTTATATCGGAAATGGGCGTGGTTACATTCCGATTCGCCCATTTTTAATACCAACTTACCTTGGATAAAGGGCAACCTACATACCAAATTTCGTTGAGATATCTCGAGTTATCGTGTACACGGACAGACGTGTATATATTTTTTTTTGGAGTTTTTTGGACTTAGCACATTTGCGTACCAATGCATAACAACAAGTAAAAACGACATTACGGTAATTTTCTTTTTTGGTAATGATGTATTTTCAGTTATGCTATCTTACTGCATCAAAATCTCAATTTACATAAAAAGTGGACTTAGCACGTTTGCGAACTAAGCCAACGATATGTATCGTTCATATATGCGCGCAAGTACTCGTTGAAAACTCTATGGTTCCGTTCTATTGTGCCAACAGTTTCGTGATGGTTTGCTGTTGAAAAATCGTGCCTGATATTTAAAAGTTTGGTTAGCTCTGATCAAATTTTTAAATTCTGTTCCTAAGTCTGATTTAATTGAATTCATGATGCCATAGGTTAATATAAAAGTTTCAAAGATAGCAGAAGCAATAGTTTTAGCAGATTTATCTGGTATAGCTACTGTTACCAGATATTTTGTTAGATCACAAATCATTGTAACAGCGAACTTGTTGCCATATTTGGATTCTGGTAGAGGTCCTATCGTGTTTATTACTATTATATCAAATGGTTTAATAGGGGTTGGCATTAAAATCAAATTTTCTTTTACTTTAGGTTTGACTTTATTCAAAAGACATTTGTCGCAGTTTTTGACAAATTTCGCAATGTCACGGGTCATGTATTTCCAATAATATTTTGTTCGAATTTTCGCGTACAATTTCTTCATTCCGCAGTGTCCGCCTTCGATCGGATCGTCGTGGTAAATTGCCATTAGTTTTAATTTTTTGTCGTCATCAGTGACAGTTTCTACGGTATCTGTTAGTATAATTTGTAAAGACTTTAAAACTTTATTTCCGCTGGTTTTAAAGTTTGTAATAGAAAAATGTTTAAAAATTACATCATCTTTAGGCCATTCAATGCTTTTAATGTTGTGATTGCTGGCTTCTCGTTCTAGCCTCGAAAATAAACCCTCCAAATTCATTATTTCGTTAGCAGTCTCAACATTAAGTAACTCGAGTTTTTTATGTTTTATATGCGCATAAATTCTTATAGTTGATGCTTTCCATTTCCAGACAACCGGTCAGGTACGAGCATGATTTTTAATTTCGACCAAACTCAAATACATTGTTTGTTGGTCCAAATAATGAGACACGTATTTTTTCTTTTGGCTCGGAAAAATTTTTCGGCCGAATTAAACGCGATTTTGTTTTTCAGGCAAAAATCGATTATTCGAATTGACAGTGAGAATGTTTTTTTAAAATGCCCATAACTTTGTCAAAATTTAATAGATTCCAACAATGTTTTTACTCAAATGTCAGTAATTCTTGTCACTTCAAGATAGAATGATATAATTATTGATTTTCATTATTTAAAATTTTTTATTTAACAATAAACAAAAAGTGCAAATTTTTTTTTAAATTTAATTTCTCAAAAAGTGTATTTTTTTTCTCTCAAACTTTTTTACCGGGAAAGAGACACTTTGAACTACAATCAACCCAAATCTCTAATAGCGAAGATTTTTTTTCTGAGTTATGAT
>NW_016158622.1:96273-102829 GCF_001687245.7 Rhagoletis zephyria
GAACATTTTTTGTGTATCAAATAGATAGAAGAACACTCGTTCCACCATACAGTTTCGATTATAAAAAGCGGGAAAATGTGATTTTGTATTTCGAAACTGTATGGTGGAAAGTGTGTTCTAATATCTATTTGATACACAAAAAATGATCACGGCTGTACTTTTTGCTGATATATTACATATATATGTTCCATTTAGTTAAACAATATAAGAATATTGTAGTATGTACCACAAAAACGTATATTTTCTATAAAAAATCATAACTCAGAAAAAAAAAATCTTCGCTATTAGAGATTTGGGTTGATTGTAGTTCAAAGTGTCTCTTTCCCGGTAAAAAAGTTTGAGAAAAAAAAAATACACTTTTTGAGAAATTAAATTTAAAAAAAAATTTGCACCTTTTGTTTATTGTTAAATAAAAAATTTTAAATAATGAAAATCAATGATTATATCATTCTATCTTGAAGTGACAAGAATTACTGACATTTGAGTAAAAACATTGTTGGAATCTATTAAATTTTGACAAAGTTATGGGCATTTAAAAAAAAAATCTCACAGTCAATTCGAATAATCGATTTTTGCCTGAAAAAACAAAATCGCGTTTAATTCGGCCGAAAAATTTTTCCGAGCCAAAAGAAAAAATACGTGTCTCATTATTTGGACCAACAAACAATGTATTTGAGTTTGGTCGAAATTAAAAATTATGCTCGTACCTGACCGGTTGTCTGGAAATGGAAAGCATCAGTTGAAATTTCATTGTTATTATCATAAACTATTAGTGATCTAATACGCGGGCCCCTTTTTTCAAAAATTGTATGCAAATTTGTCGTAAACTTTTACTGTCTGAGTTGAATTGTCTGTATAATCTTTGTTTTGTAAGTCTTTACCGTAACATTGTTTCGTCATAGCTCTGGTTTTAACTGCAAGTACGTGTTTCGTTGGTTCCCTGATATCATCAAAATGAATGCGTGAAAGTGCGTCTGCACCTACGTTTGCTTTACCCTTAATATACTCGATGGTGAAATTGTATTCAGCTAGTTCAAGCCGTATCCTTGCTAGTTTTGAGGCTGGATCCTTCATATTGAATAAATAAACTAAAGGCGTATGGTCCGATTTAACAATGAAATGAGTTCCGTGAACGTATGGTCGAAATTGTTTGATTGCAAAATAGATGGCTAAAAGTTCCAATTCTATAATTGGTTTTTTCTAGAGTCCGACCGATTAATCGGCATCGGCATCGGTATCGGCTAGTATCGGCACAAAATTGAGCATCGGCATCGGCATCGGTATCGACCTTTTTTCGCCGATTCTTTGCCGATTCTTTGGAATTTCTTTTCAAATGTTCAGGTGAAGCGACAGCCAACATTAAAAAACATTTGCAGACAGCTCTAGGGATGTTTCGATAAAAGTAAATACGAGTACGTACACGATACTTTTGTTTCGATACCAACTACTTTTTTTACTCGAATCATTGTTTCGATTCATACTTGGTATCGAAAGAAAAGTACTTGTATCGAATCGATTTGAGCAAGTGCCATATCTTGTCAGCGTCGTTTTTATGAAAAATAATTNGTAACAAAATATTGCCCCATGAAATATGCAATACAAGAATACCTAGAATCGCGGTGACAAGAAGTTGTAACATTTTTTGGTAATACAATTTTCCGGTCACAAAATCTTCGTAACGTAATAACAGAATAGACCTGTTAGTAATGAATAAATATACATATCGTTACTAATGACGAAATGTACATATCGACACCTTAGTGGAAGATCGATCTATCTCGGCAGCCAGATCGAAAACGCCCTATCTCCGAAAACTTTTCAAGAACACCCTATTTCAGACAGAAATTGAAAAACGCCCTATCTCAGAAAACTTTTCAAGCACGCCCTATTTCAGAATTTGGTTCAAAAACGTCCTATCTCAACTGAAAATACATATATTGAAAAAATGTTGAGATAGGGCGTTTTTGAACCGAATTATAAAATAGGATGTTCTTGTAAAGTTTTCAGAGATTGCGCATTTTTCAATCAATTTCTGAAATAGGCCGTTTTTGAAGACTTCTGAGTTAGGGAGATTTCGAACTGGCTGCCGGGATAGGTCGGTCTCCCACTCACTGTATTGTAAATACAATATAAATTGCTATTTATTTTTCGTTCATATCCAACAAAATAATACAAATAAAAAATTAAAAGTATTTAAAGTCATGTGTCGCTATGCATCGTGATTTTTCGGATTTTGCCTGAAAAACGCATAACGCAAAAGGCATGTCACAAAAAACGCCGGAAACTTTAACTTTTTTGCATATAAAAGGATGAAAGATTATCGATATAAGTAGGTATCGATACTTTCGGTTTACTCATACAAGTAGTATCGAAATAACGATTTGAGTAAACTCATTTAAGTAGGTATCGATAACTTGATGGTATCGGAACGTCCCTAGACAGCTCACAAAAATGATTTTTTTTTTGTTGAAGGTGTTTCACGTTTTTTCCATACAAAAGTATGTGCGATTTTCTTTTATATGGAGAACACTGCCAGCAAAAAAAATTGCCAAAAATTAACGGGATTTTATAGCAGCTTGAAACTTGCACTTCATTATACTAGAATGAAATGGTCTACAAAACTGCATACCAAAATTCTCATTAAAAAGTTTGAAATTTTGGTGAAAACAAGCAGAATTTTTCTAATTTTTGTACAAAGTTTGAAATCTGAATTTATATGGTGTTTGTTGTATACTAGCTAGACTTTTATTTTGTGGACCACTATATGTATGTACATACATACCTAGCATATAAGTTCTTATGCATTCAGTGCAAAAGAGTGTCTTTTAGTACAAAATGAAATGAAATCTTAATATTTTTTGCTTAGCACCATATAAAAGTGTTTTAAATGTGATATATGTATGTACATATATTTTTGCACATACATATGTATGTATATACATACATGTGTATGTAATGTTGCATAACAAGCCAATTAATTCACTTATTTCTTTTCTTTTGTTTTTTTTTTAACTCCGTGAAATGAACTGGTTTATGAATTAATACGTTTATTTGTAATTTTTTATGGAATCGGCATCGGCATCGGCCGATTCTTTTCCCAAAAGCCGATTAATCGGCATCGGCATCGGTACCTGAAAAAAAATTGGAATCGGTCGGACTCTAGTTTTTTCTGCTCGGCTTTATTAAATGCTTTAGAAGCGAAACAAATAGGTAAATCACTCCCTTGTTGCTCTTGGCTTAGTATAGCACCGCACCCAATTTTTGAGGCATCGACAGTAAAAATAAATTGTTTTGTGAAGTCCGGGTATTGTAGCAGTTTTGGTGAAATTAATGCTGATTTTAGCGACTCAAAAGCTTTATCACACGCACTGTCCCAAATAATCTCAACTTTTTTCCTGCTTAATTGATTTAAAGGCGCTACCAGAGACGCAAAATTTGGTATAAACCGTCTGTAATAATTAGCAAATGCGACGAATCGTCTATCCGCGTCTTTGTCAGTCGGTTTTGTATATTTTTTAACTGCATTTATTTTGGTGTCATCTGGCAACAGACCTTTGGCTGAACATTTATGGCCTAAGAATCTAACTTCTGACCGGAGAAAATTGCATTTATTTGGGTTGAGTTTTAAGTTGAAAGCTCTACATGTATTGAAAACTTTTGATAGATTTTTTATGTGGTGTGCCTCGCTACAACCAATTACGATTATATCGTCGACGTAAAGAAATGCCACATTGGGCGGAATACCGGAAAAAGCAATTGTCATCATTCGTGAGAATGAGTTTGGTGCTACGTTTAAGCCAAACGGTAATACTTTCCACCTAAATGCTCCTCGGTCGGTTCTAAAGGATGTTACGTCACGTGAGTCAACGTGTAAAGGGATTTGATGAAATCCTGAAAAGAGGTCTAAAGTTGAAAAATATTTCGCTCGGCCAAGGTTGTCTAAAATGTCATCTATTCGCGCAAGAGGGAACTTATCGGCAATCAGTTTCTTATTAACAGTACGGAAATCGACGCACATGCGGTACGCTTTTTGACCTTTAGTGTCTTTTTTCGGAACAACAATTAAAGGGCTATTATAATTTGAGTAACTTTCCTCGATTAATTCATTTTCTAATAACTTGTTAACTTGACGGTTTATTTCTTCACGCTGGGAATATGGTAATCGGTAATTTTTATGTAAACTGGGTTGTTCTCTGTCAATCTTAGTTTTTTTTCGTAAAAGTTGTTTAATGTCATTTTGTCGTCCGGAAGTGCGAATATATCTGCGTAATATACACAAAAGTTGAGCAATTCGCTTTCAGCGTAACTAGGAATTTGTTTTTTCAAAGTCTTAATCAGTTCTTTTGTCCGGTTGTCATCGTTTCTTGTCTTATTAATGGAATAAACATAGAAATTAGAGAGTTTTTCAGTCCGAATGTTACAGTTCTTTACGTATCTTATGTCACTTGTGGTATTTATGACTTTGGCGATTGGGTTACTTGTATAATTATGCACCTTGCCGTGAATACACCGTTATCGATTTCTTGTGACTCCACAGAAAGTGGTTCCGGTGAACTTCCTAAATTAAAAAGTCGAAAAACTTCGCATCTGGGTGGAATTACGCAGGTATCGCTTTCAGTTCCGTGAAGAATCGGAATCGCGACTTTTTTGTTACCTACCCAGAGGAAAATGCAATTGCTTGCATAGCTGATAACACATTTATTGACTTTCAAGAAGTCTTTACCCAATATACTGTCTGCAGGGATGTTAAACTCGTCATTAACCACATGTAACGTATGTTTTATAAAAAAGTCAGAAAAAGTTAAATTTGTCGTGATTTTACCCAGAGTGGAAACAGTGTTCGAAGTAACGCCCCTGATGCGGTTGATATCACTTGAATCAATTGGAAAATTTTTGTTAAAACTTGAAATTTTAATTAAAGAAATGTCGGCCTGCGTGTCGACCAAAAATGTGCATAATTTATTTGACCCGGAAGTTTTTAATTGTATAAAATCGGAATAATTTAGATTCAAGCAGTAAATGCCTTTTGTTATGGAAAATCGTTTAGTTGTCTAGCTCCTGCTCCCCCAGTGTTCGCTCCTGAGGGGTGTGAGCGTTTAAAGCACGGACATTTGCATTTCTACCTCAATTGTTTGGAGATCTGCTATTATTGGTGTTGTTCCTATTGCTACCACGATTATTGTTAAAACGGTTATTATTGTTGCCCCCTTGGTAGGTGTTTCCGTTAGCGAGTCGATAGCGCTGATTTCCGTTGCCTGAAGAAAACCTGTTCCTATAACCAGTAAAATTGCGATTTGGGTTAGAATTACTCTGCCCACGAAAACTACCACATAAATTTCTGGAAAAACTACTTCCGCGTGTGCGAAATGCTAAAACCTGACGCTCCTTTACTTCGTTATTTTGCTCCACTATCAGCTTGGCTACTACGACTTTGGAATCGGAAAATGTTGTTGAAGCAAGTATCAACTTGACTAGATCCGACTTGGCATTTAATCGACAAACATTTACAGTTTGCTCAACGGCCATTTCGTGAGCTTTCTGTTAAGTCATTCCTTCAATAATTAAGGAACGCTGTAAAGAGTCGGCCAGCTCTTCTACGCGTTTAGCAAAATCTGTATAGTTATTGGAATTACAGTATATTTTGCTTAGCTGCACATCCTTCTTTGCACGAAAAACTTGTGCACGTAACCGATAAAGGCACTTAAGCGAATTTTCTTTACTACTTCAATGAGGAAGGTATCCGAATCCCTATGAAACCAAACATTGGCGGGGCACTTACCATGTAGAAATTACTGCAAGCGAAATTTTTACCGAATGTTATGTAATTATCTATATAACTACATAAATTGATAGCCATTTTCGTTGTTCTGCGAGATGATCAAAATAAATAAAAGTTGTAAAATTAGGTAATTGTAGGGCCAGTGCAGGTAAACGTCATACTTTCATTGATAATTGATACTATCCGCACAATTTTTAAGGTAGGTATCGCCAATGTGCAGGTATGTTGAATGCATCTATCGGAGCAGTTTCCTTATAAATGTTAAAAATAATGCTTTTGATGCCCATTTTGGGGTAGGTATCTTAAATGTGCACTTAAGCATAGAGGCAGCAAAGCAAAATATACTGTATCAGGTTTAATCCTTCCACGTAGAGCAATTTCGATGTCATGAACTGATAGTATTTGCGTGGGTAATGCTTCGCGAGCTTTTCCCTCTAATTTCGATTTTAAAAATGCTATCAACGTACTGGTTAGGTTTTCTTCAGCTAGGTCTTCTATTAAACTTATTTTGTCGAGAAAAGAATCAAGCGCTAACGGATCCCCACTATAATATTCTCTAATTATTGATGAACATAGACTAATAAATGACTTGTCGGCGAATTCAGCGTACATGCATAATTGGTAAGGTATGTATGTATGCAGATATTTAAATGCCGGTTTCCTATTCGCGCGAAAAGCTTTTTTAAAAACGAAGTAAATTAGTACAAATTGTTAGTAATTTTCATTAGAGTTTGAATAACTCCTTTCACTAAATGGCTTTTAGTAACTTTAACGAGA
>NW_016158622.1:105588-114379 GCF_001687245.7 Rhagoletis zephyria
TAGCATGGCATATATTTAGGCGCAATATTTAACTTCTTCTGGCGGGGCGACATCTGGAGTCTTTTAATTGTATCTCCTTGATATGATGCCTACAACTAGGCTCATATCTAGACTAGGAATATCTTTGCTACACTACCGCCGCGGGGCGCCGGCAGCTTTAACAACTTTATAGTGGTTTTACGTTTTTTGGCAAATTACGCTCTGTTAGCCATAAATCTTACTATTTTTTGACCGCCTTGAATCAAGACCCTTGGACCATATGGAGAATTCATTTACATTTTAAATTGCAGTGTCATCGTGATTGGAACTATGCTGAAAATTTCAAGTCTCTAACTTGTCGGGAAGTCAGTTTAAAATCGATTGGAAATTTCCGTGATTTGCGCGGGATGACCAATTTAAATAAAAGCTTATAAAAAGAATATATGTATTACTTACTGAGGAAATAGTCAAATATTATAGTTCGCTGAAAATTTGGCATGCAATAAGGGGTATAACCATGCAATAGGAAAAGGATGTTGTTTTCCTTTGTGATATCTCACATGCAATTTAAAAGATGGTTTTTTGTTTTTCAAACTTTTTTTTTTGATTAAGAAAAATTGTTGGGTTTCGCAAACTTTTATTTACGTCACGGTGTTTTCCTTCGAGAAAACAATTAAGAAGTAGCACAAATTTTGTATAAAAAACACGGCATGGCACAGGCGGAAATTCGATTTAAAATTTTAAATTGATGAGCGGTTGTATTGAATATTCGAAAAATAACGGTCATCAAAATTCAAAAATGTGACTCCAGCCTAATGCTGCAAAGCACCGAAGCAAAATTCTAGTTAAAAACCATTAATTTGTCACAAAGTTACGTTAAAAATAAAGATTGTAGTAAATTAGCACACTACTGTACCGCAGAAGCTGAAATTACATAAGCAAAATAGTACCACATATATGCATACAGTTGAAAGCATGTATTAACATATTTTAATATATATATATAAGCAAATGATATGTATATATATACATACGTATGAAATAGAAATAATAGGTACATTGGTTTTTATATATGTAGATACATGAAAATGTTAAATGGAGGGGAAAAAAAATTTGAAATTTTTGCACACTGTGCATCATACCATGCTGCAAACCGCTACTCGTGGTGCTGTTCTTGTTGCTCTGCTTTGCTAAGTTGATGTTGTTGTGTTCTCGCTGATTGTTCCCCCGCTCAGTCTGTATCATAACAATTCGCTGTCTTGCGTCGCGCCAAGGCTTAGCGACGCTTTTATGGCGTGGTGCCTATGCCTTTATACAACAGTAGCATGGCGTGGCCATGGGTACAGCTATGGTTGGTGGATGGCGTTTTTGCCGTTATACAACAGATATATGATGCGTTTTTGGTGCAACTATTATTTGGAGTACTGTACTTTTACTTTTTCACTTATTTCAGTTTTAGAGTTTTTAAATTTTTAACCGCACTTTTTGTTGTTTCACTTTGTTACCGGTCCACCAATCATCACCAACAATGTTTTTGTTAACTGTTCAAATTTGGTACCACCGTTTTCTTTTTGTTTTAACTGTACATTTTTGGTTTTTTCAGTAATTTTGTATGTATAGAGTTTTAAAAATTTGGTACCACCGCTTTTTGTGATTTATTTATTTTATTTTTATTTTTTATTTTTATATAATGAATTGTGCGTATTTTGATTTTGTAGGTTTTGTTTTGTAATTTATAGTTTTAAATTTTTTAACCGCCACCACTGTATGTGATTTGTGTGAAATTGAATAGAGTTCATCTCGTTTTTATATTCTTGCCATCACATATGTATATGCGTATATGCGTATATGTATATACGCGTGTTTATTTATTTTTTATTTTTAGTTACCGCCACTATTTGTATTTGTATGTACGGGTTTTGATCTTAAATCGAAAATTCAGTTCATTTTTTTTTTTTTAATTTTTACGCGTTTTCGGCGTCATATGTACGTTTGAGTTTGTTTAATTTTTAGTTTTAAAACGTTTATTTGGTTTTGCATTTTTCACGCCGGGGGCCTCCATCTTGCAAGCCGCAGTCTCGGTCGCCATGTGAACTGACCTCTTACCACACACACACACGCCGCACTTTTCCTTGTCTCGCGTGGGTGCTCCGCTGGGGTCGCACTGTTCGGTGGAGCCCTAGCGCTCCGCTGGTGCTCGCACTCAAGTGCTGCTGTTTCGCAGTTTCTGCGAAAGTCGAACGGCGCAGCAGTCTCAGGCTCGTTAGCAGGTTTTTCCGCTTGGCTTCCGGGTCTGTACGTGCCCGAAGGCCGGGAGACCGAACTCTTGAAACTTTAAAATTAAGAACACGTCTTTTCGAGTTTAATGGCGCGTATGGAATGGCGCCAATTTATTTTCCACTTTTTGACTTAACGTTAGCTGTTTTCGCAAAACAACAGGGTTGCATTTTTCAATATCGTAACTTCTTAATTCTTAATTGTAATAGATTAGTAAAAGGCGAATTCATATAAGGTAAAATGTATGCTTGATTGCATTACAACCTTCCATTGCCTTATTTCTAATCCACTTGTTTGTGTTTTTCAGATCACCCGATTTATATCAGTGTCAGATTTGTTGCCAATTTCACCCCCTACAAGCGTGCGCCAGTTTTCGGAATATGGATGTCCCCGAAAGAATCGAAGCAGTTAGAAATCACAAATATTGCATGAACTGCCTTGCCAGTTCTCACCAAACCGGTTCATGCTCGTCTCGACATAGATGCCGCATTTGTAAACTCGCCATGATGAAAAAAAGCCTCAACGCTTCGCTAGCAAGGTGACTGTCAAATCGGGGCTGCACTCCACTACGCAGCACCGTCGGAGCGTGCAATCCCGGCTGTATCATTGCCGTCAACGAAAGCCAAACAACGAGGCCAGTCGATCTACTAATCACCATGATGATCCGCGGCAAACCACCAAGCGAGATAAATTCAGTCGTCAACGAAAAGCGCCTCTAATTCGCAATGACCACGTCAAGAAACGCCGACAGCAGTTGCATCACCTGGTCAATGCGGCAGTATCGTCACTCTACGATCTACAACAACACTTGCACCAGGCTGCACCGGTGCAGGGGGCCGGTATGGTCATAATGAGGACTGTGGCAACCTCATTGACCTCTAAAATGCCTCAATTCTTGGCCACCGAAATTAAGAGGGAGGAAAAGCCGAATCGTCAAATCATTCGCGACCGCTGACGGAATAAAAACCTTCGCTTCTTGTGCTTTGTAACAACTCAAATGAAAACCTGAACTTTTTAACCCAATAAAGTGAACTGTTGAATATTTTATTAATTCAAAGTTTTTTCTTTAAACCCCAACTCCCCAACGATGCAAGCGTTGCTATCGTGGCGAATCCCTTAAGATTTTGACTATATATTTGCCTATAATTCAATTAGATTTTTTGCAACATATAAATCTGATAAGTTATCTGCCCATTATAAGTGATTCCGCTCATAACACTACAATTTTATAGAATCTGATACAAGTCTACACCAGAGTATGAAGAGTTTATAATAATAAATTTATTTATTTATTTATTTATTAAGCCAATGACAATGAACATAAAAAATTCTTATAGGCTAAGTAGACATATTTATATACAAGTTAAACAGTAGCTGACTTCCAAAACGTCAATTGCTTTGCATACGTACAAAGTATAACGTTCAATAACGCCGAACCACAAAATGTTGACGATGTATACTTTTCCAAAACGCATCCGAAATTTTATCGAAACGCATCGCTAGCGCAATCAGCGCATCAGAAACAAAGTTGTTGCTTCGTTTGTTATTGGTTACCATTGGTGTTTTAAAAATGGAAAATTCATTAAAATTGTTTATTGGTATATTGAGTATTTAAAATATGCAATGTATATGGTTGCAATGTGTCGCAACTCTGCATATACAAACAGTGTGAATACCGCAGTATAACAGTTTCCAAACATTGTATTGATACGTTTTGGAAGCCAGCCAGTATTTAGAAAAAAACGAAAATTATGACTAAATATACTATTTATAAAAAGTATTCAAAGATTTCAAAAAGCGATCTTTTAGAAATGAAAAATCTATCTCAATAAATTTAGAGATTCTATTGAACTCAATTAGGGCTCGAGTAATAGGAGCATTTCGAACATAAATAGCTTTAAAAATACCAACATAGAAAAACTCCGAACTACGAAGGGCTCTAGCCGGAATACTAAAGAAAATCCTCCCAAGGAGCATGGGGCATCATGTCAACATCACCGCTGATCAAATCGAAAACGAAAGACAAAGATAGGGTTATTCTTCTAATCTGCAATGATTTTAATTTGATCACTAGGCATCGTGATTCATAGGTGGGGATAGGATCCGAGAAGCGTAAATTACGCAACGCAAAGTATAAGAATACTTTCTGGATCCGTTCAATTCTAGCAGCATGGCACGTATAATATGGAGACAAAATGAAGGAGACATACTCCAGTTTTGAACGCACAAACGCAGTATATAAAAGCTTTAGCGTGTAGGGATCGGAGAAATCCGAGCTATGACGCCTGACAAAAGCAAGCATGGCGTATGGTTTCGCAATAATAAAATTTATATGTCTTGTAAAGGCAAGCATAGAATCAAATATTACTCCCAAATCTTTGATTTCACTCACCCGTGACAGGGGCGAGTTAGATATGTGGTAATAGGTGGCAATGACATTGGCAGGCTTAGAAAATGTTAAATGGAAACGCTTGGTTATGTTCAGGGACAAACGATTGTTGGTACACCAGTTACTCACATTATCGAAATCGATTTGCATCAATGCAGAGTTATGATAGCTTCTGATAAACGAGTAGATCTTAAGGTCATCTGCATATAGCAAAAATCTTGCTGACGCGAAGCAAGAGCAAATGTCGTTGATAAACAAAACAAACAACAACGGTCCCAGAATACTACCTTGTGGTACCCCAGAACAAGCAACAAACGGAATAGATCTATCGTTGTAAACAGCAACCATGCAACGACGATTGTGCAAGTAAGAAGCGATCCATCTAAGGAATACTGAGTGGAAACCAATGCGTGCTAATTTTTTAATCAGGATCACTTGGGAAACCCTATGAAAGGCCTTAGAGAAGTCTGTATAAACGGTGTCAACTTGATACCCTGATTGAAAGGCTGCGATACAATCGTCTAAGCAAAGTTAGATACTGTTGAGCGGCCTGGAAAGAAACCATGCTGTTCGGTACACACTTTACTTTTGACAGCGAAAAGCAATTTATTTTGGATGATGCACTAGAGTTGGAAAACAATCGATGGCACTATCGATAGTATCGATATTTACCAATTTCCCCACTATCGATGTTTTTTTTGTCACTATCGATGTTTTTTTCCCATGTGCACCATGAAATATTACACATTTTGCGGTTCTATTAATGCATCCGTCAAATGGTTGATTTTCGTGAAATCTTTTACAGCAGTTTATAAATAATTGGTGAATATTTTATGAAACTGAAAGTACCACCAAATTAAATAATCCCCTGGCAACCAATTATTTTGTACTTTCTATGGTAATTATCCATTAACATTATTCCGCAGAGTTTGTCCAAATATTGATATTTTGGTCGCTTCAAATAATGGTTTCTACATTTCATAATGGTCAAACCAGGAATCATACAACTATTAAATGTATAAAAATTCATATTTAAAAGTGGACAAGTAATACCTTCAAGGCCATCAAATATTTATCCAAACTCACAGTTGTTCTGGTTAAGAACGCATATGCATTTATGTTTATATATGGGTGTTTCCAGCGGAAGGTCCACCACGACAAAAAAAATAAAAGTTTTATATCTAACGTATTTACGGGCCGATTTGTCTGCTTTTTAAAATATATACTGGCTATGTAAGTAGAATCATGTTTGCATAAAATGGTCTTCCTAGGTGGTGCCAAGGTCGAGATATTTCGAAAAACCGTATTTATGGTCCGATTTGGTTCGAATTTGGCGTATGTGGTTGAAACATAATAAATCATAGATTTTTAATAAATTGACCCTGAATTGGCGCTGAAGTCAAAATATAAAGTATATTCTACATAAAATACAAGTTTTATTTGCGTTGAAAATTCATTTAAAAGCAATATTAACAAAAATATAACGATGGAAATTTATGTCACGTGACGCCACGTCACGTCACGTTTCACACTTGGCGTTGTAAAATAGAATTGAAACAATTTGCATTAATTCAAAAAACTCTAAAAACAACTAGAATTGCTCCAAATCATATTAAAATAAGTTTCATGAAAATAGCCATCCACAATTCGCAGAGTTTTGCGATTTTGTAAGAAAAGAAAAAATCAACTTCCATTTTTTGTCACGTAACGACACTCTCTTTAAATGCTTATATTTCAGGACCAAGCAGTTCGATTGATTTCATTTTTCGGTTAAATATAGAGCTAATTATGTGCTATACAATGGCCCAAAAAAGTTAAAGAAAACAAATGGTATTCCTTTTTTGTATCACATTGAAATCGTACGACTGTCACGTGCGCCACCATGGGAATGCCCATATTTAAAAACACTTTTGGAGACCAGTTTTCTAAAGTTTAGCTTTTAACACTATGTATTACATTATATGTGATATCAGTCACTGTATAATAAATTTTTACCAAATAGTTTTACAATTCCACCCCAAGTATATACATTTAGTACACCGATGTATTGCTTTGAAAACATTTACCGATAAAATTTGAAACACATTTCTAAAACAAAAGTCCAATGCCAAAGTAAAATAAACCAGTTTTATACACTATATAACTTAGAAAATTTTAGTGGAGAAAAAGAAGTACACGCAAAGGATTTCACAAAAATGTGTTGAAATATTACTATTTTTGAAAAGTGCCATTTTGGCACTTTGTTCCAAATTGAAAAATGAAGTGCCATTTGAAGTAAAATGGGGCCAAAACTGGCCCGGTTTGAGCCAAGTTGGCAGCTCTGAGCACCAGCATAAGACGACCAAGCTTGCTGAGACGTTGAACGCTGACCATCAGAACTCAATGTCGTTAGTACAATTGAAATTGGAATACTGGAAATGACGAAGATGAAGCAGCAGCAGTCGGCCGAGACTCAAAGCTCAAACAATCAACGACGTAACGTAGACGTAGGTTGACGCAGACACGATCTACTTTATGGGATTCGCGTGTTAACGAAAACTCACCACCGCATGGCGGTGACGTTGCCGTTGCTTCTCTCTCTCTCTATCAACAGTAAATTTGATATGCTGCTACGTACGTCAACCTACGTTTACGCTACGTCGTTGACTAACTGCGCTTTCAGAAACAGCAACAGTAGCACTTGAAGAAGCGGGTACGGGAGAGCAAACAGAGCGCGAAGAGCGACTCGCACCAGCAGGTATAACGCTCGTATTAATAGCAGCCACAGCATTCGAACCCGCCCTCACACTCACAGTATCAGTGATCGTGGCCGATAAAGACGAAGAAGTAGAGGAGACGGAGGAAACAACAGCAGGCATTGAACAGGCAGTGCAAGCTGTGCTAAGTGCTCATTTACACACGGCGATTTTTGTTGCCGCAACTCGACGTTTGTAGGAGAGAGCGGAACGAGGAAAGGAGAGGGGCACCGAGTTGCTCGTGCTCGGGCAACACGCTTTGTGCTCTCGTTCGCCTGTGTAAATTGAACGCAGTCAAACGACTCCTTCTTTGTTGTTTAAAGCAGTGCCCGCCAAAAAGAGAAAAGTCCTAAAATGAGCATGTATTAGTTATGAAACAAAAAATGAGAATGTGTTGGTGGTAATGCACGGAAAAAAATTTCTGTGTTGTATTACTTATTATAAAAACTTTGGTATGTTTTTTTGCCGTTTTTTCATTGTGCGCTATTTTTTAGATCTAAACAACATAGAAACATATACTGAAAGTTAACGGCCCTAAGAAAGGAAAAAGTTCGTAAAATTTTGTCTGTATTGTACAAAATTATTATTATTTTTTTATAATTTAAGTGTGGATTTCTGAGCAAAAAAGATAACGTGCTTCGAGCACTCTGAATATTAAAAGAAAATTTCGTTGATTTCAAGTAGAAATAAAATAAAAATATATATATCTAATATATATTTATTTTAAAATTAGGTAAAACTTGACATTTAAGAACAATTTAAAATAACGATTAAACCAAAAGATAAATAACAAAACATATTGTATGTTTTAATTGAGGACTAGTCTGGTATTAAAAAAAATACATAATTCACAAAGTTCTTTTAATATTCAAAAATTTTAAACCTCAATCCTAAGCGAAGAATAAGTAATGAAAACTGGATAGAAAAAAATTGTTGATTTAAAATTGAAAATGATTTCACACTTACACAGCTCTGCCATATACATACCTATTTCTAGGGGTGTATGTACGAAAAATTGTGTTATAAAATTTTTGAATGAATCTTCATTCATTCTGCTCACTGTACCTACTTTATTTAACAATAATGCGTCACCAACCTGCTTCGCCTATTGTTTGCATGCAACTAAATAAAATTTGTTGCTCTTCTACTCTTTCTGTTGACGTTCGGATTGTGTACGTGTAAGAAGCCGATTGTGTACATGTGAAAGGCCGAATCAAGGTACATTGAACAGGTAGTATCAGTAGAGCAGCTGATTTGATTTATTTTCAAATTATTTGGTCTCGAAAATGTCAAATATTTTTAATTTTTTATCACGAAAATTATAAGTTGTTAAAATCCATTTGCTTGTGAAACCTTTTTCCATACAGAACAAGCGATTGAATAGCAGCTTTTGGAACGTTCGCCCAACTCG
>NW_016158622.1:117534-119824 GCF_001687245.7 Rhagoletis zephyria
GTGAAGAAAAAGCACGACTTGGTACCATATACCAGAGCTGTGTAATGATTGAATCAATTGAGTGTGCATTCTCATTTTTTTCGTTTCAAAAATGTGATTGTTTGATTTAAAAAATTTAACAACCACTCTTGAGATTGGTTACAAATTGTAAACACAAAATATGTAGTGTGTTATGGAATGGTTGACACCCATTCACATAGAGAATGTGAATGCAAAAAAAAAACTCAATCATGTATGATTGGACGTCTATGGGAATGCAATCTGTCATTATCATTCAGTACTAATAATATTTGTTGTATCAGGGTTGAAATTTTTGTACTCAAAATGTGAAACCAGAAGATTGCCATCTCCCTTAAAATAAGTAAACAAATAAATATTTGGTGCTAAAATATTTTTCTAAGTGTTTGGCCGAACTTCTGCTCAAACTTGAGGCATGAGTTCTGATTTTATAAGAAGAGTTTTCAAGGCAGAAATATACTCGAAGGTTTGCCATTGCGTGCCGAAGGACGACTGCTATTTTGGGCTATGATCTGACCAGGTATTTAACCATGGTCCTATGGAGTGGAAGTACGCACATGTAATCACTCTGCTACGGCGGCCGCCGTAAGTAACGGGTGATTTTTTTGAGGTTAGGATTTTCATGCATTAGTATTTGACAGATCACGTGGGATTTCAGACATGGTGTCAAAGAGAAAGATGCTCAGTATGCTTTGACATTTCATCATGAATAGACTGCAGCACGACCGCTGATTACTGGGCCTTGTAAAGGATGGATCAATGCTTCGAGAAGCAAACAAATTTACTAGGAAAGAAAGTTGCATCAAATTTTTATTTTTTCCAATTTCAATTTTTTATTTTTTATAATTTTTTGTATTTCACATGGCACGCTTTGATTTAGAAGAAAAAATTCAGAACAGTTGTTGACACTTTCGATACCAGAAGCAACAACAAAATACACGCAAATGTTGTTTTTGCTCTATTGATACTACCTGTTTAATGTGCCTTGGGCCGAATATAGTTCGTTTCCCAGGAAAGTGTTTAAGCTGAAGCACAACACCGGCGAACGGCAAATTTTTCGTCGCGAATGTTCGCCGAAATAATTAAAACACACTGATTTATATGAGAACGCGCACAATCAAAGCAAACGACGAAGTTTGCTCGACGACTGTTCGCGACGATAGATTTATTTCTATCGCCGCGGTCAACGGCAACGACAAAAAAAGGCCATGATGACCATACTTTAAAAGTTATCGTAATTTTTGTTTAAAATTAAAATAATATACCTTATATTTTTCTATCAGAGATTAATCTAGTAAAACGTAAGTTTACTAGTAGTTATATTTAAAGACTATTTCTATATTTTAAACTTCTTCTTGCTGGTATTTTCCCTCTTCGTTGTAAAAGCTTCCTTCTTGAAACATGGTCACCTTATCAGCTGACAGCATTCGAACCGCTCGATACCACTCTATTTGTGTTTCAGTAAGCGAATTATCTGGGCGAAAGTTGGTCGTCGGCATCGCTCTGCTGGGCGAAATTTGCCGTTCGCCGGGTATTGTGTTTCAAGCATTTGGCGGGCACTGGTTTAAAGCACTTGTCACTAGGCCACGTAGATGTTTTAATTCTGTTGTTAGTGACAATATGTTCGCATCATTATTAGCGAGTTTCGTTTGCATTGAAATTGTTTCTGCCCTCAGGGCATCGAACTTTTGTGATAGTTTTTTCCTATTTTCATACAGAGAATTCACTAACGATATTACCCGCGCATTCTCATAAGTAATACAAGCAAATGCTTTTCGGTTGGAACGAATGTAGGAATATGCACAATATATGAATTACTAGCAGACCCGGTGAACTTCGTCCCGCCCAAAATTTTTATATATTTTATTGAAACTTTTTGGTCCAACATTTTTACCAACAATTCACGTTTACGATTTCCATTGGCACATTGTTCTGCTAAGATTAAGGTTTGGTGGTTATTTGCCGCTTTAAATAACCTAAGGAAAGTGTTAAACTATGTTCACATTACCAACATAAAATACTTAGTTTCGTTTAATATACCTCACTAAATTAAGTGCGTTCAGACACTCGTTTCTTTATTTGTTTTGACAGCTTTGTAGCAACCCTGTGTTATTGTTTATTTAACGAAAAGAGATCGCGAATTTGAGTAATTGCGTATATTTTTATATTCTGAGCAGTGTTGCCAGAACTTTTTGGGCCGNGACACTCGTTTCTTTATTTGTTTTGACAGCTTTGTAGCAACCCTGTGTTATTGTTTATTTAACGAAAAGAG
>NW_016158623.1:0-8696 GCF_001687245.7 Rhagoletis zephyria
GGCTTGTTATGCAACATTACATTCACATGTATGTACATACATACATATGTATGTGTAAAAATATACCCAGTAGAAATCGGTTGTATGCATTCTTGAAGGATGCTTGCTATATGAGTGAATTAGTGTGAACAATTCATGCGTAGTCATGAATTACCACGAATAAATTAAAATTCTAGCGAATTCCAAGCGAATGTACGTTGTCGTTGTTTTAAGTACATTTCTTGATAAATTTGAAGTGGAATATTTGTAATATTTTCAGTCTTGTACAAATATTTTACTGAACGGACGTGTTGTACGATACTATTTTCAGCACAAACGGGCTTTTACAAGATATGCATTTGCATAGAAGTAGCATTTACATATAGGCATACATATCTTGTAAANTTGCATATGTAAGTGCTACTTTTTTGTATGTCCCCGTATATTAAAATGTATCAGAGAAGTAGCATTTACATATAGGGATACATATCTTGTAAGAATTCTTTAATACTATTCCATTAATACATTTTTGTATGTTTGAAACATTAATACAGCCATATGCATACACCAGTAGTACAAGTGTATGGTTAGAGTACGCATACGCTCTGAGAAACCACGCGTGTTAAAGGAAAATGAACGTTCATTTATACTGGCATGTATACACAGCAGCAAGCTCATGCCACCAACAGCTACGTCGTATGCATCAAATTTCTACTGGGNAAGTGTATGGTTAGAGTACGCATACGCTCTGAGAAACCACGCGTGTTAAAGGAAAATGAACGTTCATTTATACTGGCATGTATACACAGCAGCAAGCTCATGCCACCAACAGCTACGTCGTATGCATCAAATTTCTACTGGGTATGTACATATATCACATTTATGTACATTACATAAAACACTTTTTTATATGGTGCTAAGCAAAAAATATTTAGGAACATAAAATTTCATCTCGTTTTGTACTAAAATACACTCTTTTGCTCTCAATGCATAAGAACTTATATGCTAGGTATGTATGTACATACATATAGTGGTCCACAAAATAAAAGAATTGCGATATTTTGACCGATTTTGTCTTTTTTATTTAATGTTTATTATTTTTTTTTNTAAAATCTCGTAGTGAATCGCACCACTGATGACAGTACGAATGGCAATTATAATAGGGAGGTTTTAGTTTTTTAAACTATAATTTTATTTATTTAAAGTTTATTANGTCATTTCCGAGTTAAGGAACGCTTTTTGGACTAAATCTGACTACTTCGGACTTTTTCTGACTATTTCTGGGAGATAAGGAACGCGCATATAATGAAGTGCAAGTTTCAAGCTGCTATAAAATCCCGTTAATTTTTGGCAATTTTTTTTGCTGGCAGTGTTCTCCATAAAAATAATTTTTGTGAGCTGTCTGCAAATGTTTTTTAAAGTTGGCTGTCGCTTCACCTGAACATTTGAAAAGAAATTCCAAAGAATCGGCGAAAAAAGTCCGATGCCCAATTTTGTGCCGATACTAGCCGATGCCGATGCCGATTAATCGGTCGGACTCTATATATAAGCGAGTCATTTCAGTATGCTACTGTTGCTGCTTTCGTCACTCGCGCACACTGCCGTGCGCTGTGATAAAAGCTCTGTGTACATTTTTGGCGCATAATTTCAAAACTACAAATTTTGAGTTGTGACTCTTTTGAAGACGGTGTGCGATATGTACATATGTATGTATGCTGTACATATGCACACAAAATGCAAACCCAAAACAAATGCGAAAAATATCTCCCGGGCTCATAAAAATTGTTGAATATAATTGTTATAAAGGCCATAAAAAATAACAAAAACAAATAACATAAGGACGAGCACACCTAAAAAGTTAAACATTCTAATAATAGAAATATTAACAAAAACCAACAAAACCAACAACCACATGATCAAGTGAATTGCAGCGGAATAGCTGCGCTTGATTGTAGTTGGCTTAGCAAAGTAAAATAGTGGAAAATAAGCAACAGGAATTATACAAGACAAACTTAGCACAGTGCGTAGGCAACTGGCTGAGTCAGTGGGATCGTCGGTTCGAATCCTACTGAAAGAAGTCTGATGAGGAAATGTGGTGATTTCCGAAATAGCTATCACTTCTACCATTTTTTCAAATTATTGTTGCTTTTCCACAATAAGTTTTCACTGAAAACGGCCTCGAGCTCATAAAAATTGTTGAATATAATTGTTATAAAGGCCATAAAAAAATAACAAAAACAAATAACTTAAGGACGAGCACACCTAAAAAGTTAAACATTCTAATAATAGAAATATTAACAAAAACCAACAACCACATGATCAAGCGAATTGCAGCGGAATAGCTGCGCTTGATTGTAGTTGGCTTAGCAAAGTAAAATAGTGGAAAATAAGCAACAGGAATTATCAAGAAAAACTTAGCACAGTGCGTAGGCAACTGGCTGAGTCAGTGGGATCGTCGGTTCGAATCCTACTGAAAGAAGTCTGATGAGGAAATGTGGTGATTTCCGAAATAGCTATCACTTCTACCATTTTTTCAATTATTGTTGCTTTTCCACAATAAGTTTTCACTGAAAACGGCCTCGAGCTCATAAAAATTGTTGAATATAAATATATCTCCCATCAACGGCGTTGAAAATTTTTCGCGATAAGTTTATCGCGACAAGCTGTTGTGAGTGATCGCGATTGCATCGTGTTTCTCATTTATGAGAGGCCGTCATTAGGGATGTCAGTGGCAACAATACATCGATGTTTTTCTTTGATTCGATGCATCGAAATGTACATCGATATTTTTCGATGCATCGAAGGGAATACATCGATGCATCGATTTGCATAGGATTTTTCAGATAATGTTTCACAATAAAAAATTATATTACAAAAATTGTACAAAATTGGAAATAAATTCGTGCAACTGAGCTAAATATGTGTCTAACGGAACTTTTTGAAGCCGTTTCAATTTCTTGGTCAAAGTCACTTCTCTTTTTTGTACAATTCAAAAACTGGAACGACGGTTCAATGTACTAGAGATGTCAGTTTTCAAAAAACATCGATGCATCGATACATCGACTGGAAAATTTTCGATGCATCGAAGCAAAACATCGATGTTATCGATGCATCGATGTTTTTCCGACATCCCTAGTAGAGCTGTAAAAGTAAGGAAAATTCGGATATCCGTATGTATTCGTTACTAATCCAATCTTTCGTATCGTATCTTATCTTGTACCTCACAAGAATCATCGCAACAAATCTTACAGCGTAAGGAAATGTTCGTTCGTCCATATCGTCGTTTAAAGTGCAAAAGCGCGTATCAACAAAATGCAAAACCGCGTAATTGAACTTGTAGAAATTATTTTCTAGAGCGTAAAACATCATATTTCAAAATGGTTGACTTTTTTATAAAGCAATAGCATTTCTGGCTAGTATATTTCAGGACGAATGGATCCGGATTGAGCCAAGAGCTTGTGTGAGCAAATCCAATTTTTGGCAGTCAATGTCAGTTACGCGGTTTTGCAGAATCACGATACGCGGTTTTGTACTTTAGACGACGATAAGCATACATGTACATACATACATATATACATATGTATACACGCAACATATTTTTGAATCGATTCGAACAATTTGGTACAATCAAGCACTTGTCCCCAGTGATGGAAAAGTAGACACAATAGTGCCATTTTTGGCCCTTTCATTCTCAAAGGCACTTTTGGACAATTCTTCCTGTTTTGGCACAATCATAAAATATAGAAGTTTAGCATAAAATGCCAATATCTAACAAAAAATTACATACCACATTATAGATTAAAAAATTGCAAAAAGTGAAAATTAAAAGCACTTACAAATTAAAATAAGGGCTGTGTGAATTATTTGCAAACCGCTGAATTCTGCTGTAAATATGCAGTACGAAAGGTGAGTTTTCGCCACAACAAGCTTTTAATTCAGAATTTTTGGAAAGATTCTAAGTTCGCAGTTTTATAGTTCTTTAAATGAAAGTGCAAGTTTCTGCAATATCCCGATGATTTTTGATATTTTGTTCTGACGGTGTCATGCATTTTGATCCATTTAAAAAAATTTCGAACACACTTTATATGGAAAAAATGCATAACATCGCAAACTTGGAATCTCCCTAAAAATTCTGAATTCAAAGTATTTTGTTGCGAAAATCTGTTGAGTTTTTATAATTTTTGTACAAAGTTTGAAATGCCGATTTGTGTACATTTATTGTGTTTATTAAATTATGAATTAGACTTTTTGTAAAATCAATTAAAAAATAATCAATGAAAATAATAGGCGAAACTGGTCAAAATGTCTTACTGCCATTATTTCGCATACAGGTACATACATATGAGTGTAAGAATGTCAGAATAGCCGTACTTCGGTGTATTCCCTTCCGTAATTGGAATTCCGTGTAATTTTACTATGAATTTATGTATATGTGTAATAGGCAGAGGTGGGCACTACCTGAAACAAGCGATTGCATGCTGCTGCGTTCTCATCGTTACGTTCTTGCTTGTATACGTACACGTGATGGTTATACTCTTGAGCGTGTGCTCGTTCTCTGCCCATGCCTGGTAATAGGCAACATAGACGGTGCGTCTGACTCGCGAGTCAACTGTGTACGTGTTCACTCGCCTTTCGACTACACACAGTTGAGTCATTCAGAGTCATACCAGAGTCATGTCGGTGTAACTAACACATATTTATTTTTACTTAACACATCCAAACCGACTCGCGATTCGGACGCACCGTGTATTCAGTGTTGCCATTTTGGTGCTTTTGGAGCTAGATTAGCTCTTTATTTTTCTATTTAGTTCCGAAAATTGAGTTTTAGCTCCTAGCTTTTTTTTTAGTCTTTTCAAATTTACCTAGCACTTTTCTAGCTCCAGAAAGTTTTAGTTGTATTTGGTATATATAGGCCAGAACTTAAGCATTGATAAAATGGAAAATTTTGAGATGCAGTGTATCCACCATAAACTCTTGGATCTAGGTTAAAGAATTCAAAAATTAATTAAAAGAAAATCCTTTTACACATAGCGCGGATTTTGTTTTACCTTCTTAATTTTACCTTTAAGGAGAGCTGGAAGTAAAACTTTCCAGAAAAATTTTGCGAAAAAATTATTTAATTCAATATTTGAAATTACAGACTTTAACAGTTTGTAAGGTATTTTTAGTTCACTGTTATAAGTGCCATAGCAACGAATTCGAAATATACCTTATTTTGGTTTTAAATAATTTATTAAAGATTTTTAAAATTGCCGAAAATGTGACAACAACCTTACGTCAATAAATGCTCAACATTAACAAAAATATGTAACTCTTCATTATAGCTACTATTAGTATTATTTAGCCCTTTTTAGCTCTTTTTTTCGACCGTTTTAGCTCCAAACGAAATTTTTCTCTGGCAATACTGCGTGTAAAGAATCCCTCATAAAGGTGATTTACTGTAATAATTTAGTTAATTATATGGTATATTTTTCGAGCTCAAGGCCACATGAAAATCAAAACACAATTTTTGATTTTGCATTCGTTTTTATTTGCCCATATTTCGACTTTAGTCTGAAGTCATCATCAGGACTGAAAAAATACATTATTACAATTACATAAATTAATACATATGTACATATAAACATAAACAAGTATAACTTACACATTTGACAATGTTTGATCGACTGAAACAGATGAGCGAAAAACAATATTTAAACAAGCAAATTTGGAGAAAATAGAAAACATCAACACGAGAATGTAAACAATTCAAAATACAGTAATTGTAAACAAAAATCCACGAACAACAATACATAGGAAAACGAACAGTAAGACATGAATATGTATGCATATCGCTGCAGCTCTCTTTTGTTGTTGCCCGCAGCATATAAGGTACGGAATGGCAGTGGACTGCGAACGAATATATGACACCTATAACATGAGTTGTTGTTGCCTTAGAATTAAGTTGCGATAAACATGCGCGCAATTGTCGGTGTCCGATTTGAAGTTGATCCTTTTATTGTTAGTGGTGTTCATAAAATGTAGCATTTCCAAAGTATAGCGTTTATGGTAATGCTTTTCCTTTTCTAAAATTGTTACGTTGTCAAAGTTTGGATAATGTCCCGTATTCTTACAATGATATAACAAGGCCGTCTTGTTGTCCGAAGAGTTGTTCCTTAATTTAATATTTGACTTATGAGCGGAAATCCTTGTCTTTAATTTTGATATAGTTGTCCCCACATATACCTTATTGCATACATGGGACTCGTCGCCATTGCATGGAATTTCATACACTACATTGGATTTCTCATAAGTCGGAATCTTGTCTTTTGTATTGCTGTAGATTTGTCGTAGTGTGTTATTATATGTAAATGCTATTATATTATTTTCTTTATCATATATACTCGAATTCTTAACCCTTTCGGATATCCCTGGAACATATGTCGATGATTTGTAAATTTTGTTTTCCCTGTCTTTATTTGTCCCCTGTTTAGTAGTACCAACGTAGTAATAACGAATCATTTTGTTTATCAACGACATGGGGAAATCATTATATTTCTTTTAATAACCGCAATATTTTTTGTATGATAAATTTTGTCACTAATCGAGAGGACCCTTCTAATGAAATTGTTGGCTGTATTTATAATTATCTTTTTCTCATGTTTGGAGTGAAAGTTAATTAGTCTCCCAGACGTAGTCGGCTTTTTATACCAGTCAATCGTTAATAAATTATTTTTTCTTATTACTAGAGCGTCAAGATAAGATAACTGTCCATTATTTTCCTTTTCTATTGTAAATTTAATCGACTTGTTGTAGTTATTGAGTGTCTGTAGCATTATGTCCATATCTTGTGTTTTAATAATGGCAAATAGATCATCAACGTATTTGGTGAGTAAACGCGGTTTGTTGGTGGAGTCCCTTTCAAATTTGTCCAGTAATACCTCCATTACTATCTCGGCTATTATAGGTGAGGCTGGAGAACCCATTGGCATTCCTGATCGCTGCTCGTAGATTTTGTTATTGTACTTAAAATAACAGTTCTCCTTAACGCAGAATTTTAGTATTAACAAGAATAATTCTTTCGTCAATCTCGTCCCATCTTGAGGCTATGATTTCGATGGCCAAATCCACTGTTATCTTAGGAAATAAGGACACAACATCGAATGACACTAAAATCTCATCATCAAATATATAGGGGCCTTTAATTTTGTTTTTGAACTCCATTGCGTCTTTAACATTATATTTGGAAGACTTTGTTAAGTTTTTCAGAATGTTAGTGAGGTATTTACATAAATTGTATGACGGAGAATTGACGGACGAACAAATAGGCCTAAGTGGAGTGCCATCTTTGTGGATTTTCGGCAATCCATAAATTCTCGGTGGGTTAGCCGTTTTACACATAAGGGAATTCTTCTCATTCAAATCAATGATTTTGTTATTGTACATTCTTTCCACTATGTCATTATTCTTGTCCTGTAACTTATTCGTCGGGTCGCGTTTTAAAACTCTGTAAGTGGCTATATCATTCACCAAAACTTGCATTTTGGCATCATATTCAGATTTTTCCATTACTACAGTTACATTTCCCTTATCAGCATTGAGGACTAAGGGCGGGTCGTTCAATGTCTGATTAGCACAAATCGGAGGTAGAAGCTCCGGTTAGATACAACGACTGCTTTATCGATCAGATGTTATATGCATGATGTCGAAATCGCCGATAATGATGTTTACCGGGAAGTAGTGATAACCAGACATTGAACAACCGGCCCTAAGAGTTGTTTATTATTTTTCAGGAATTTCTGTGTGGAACGTGGGGTGTCACTTATAAATTTGTCTCTCATAGAAGTCGTCGTTTTGTTAAGGTGGTCGCGTATTAGCGTTGTCAAGTTGTTTCTTTCAATCCCTTGTTGTTCTTTGTCCTTAATTGTTTGTATACGGTTTTCTCCGTCTGCTATAAATTGGAATAGTGGAAAGTTTTTGTTTTCTGTTGGTAAAGCATATTTTGGACCAAGAGATAAAAGCCACTGAATATCTGTTGGTATATTTATGGTTGTCTTATTACAAAACCATTCTGGTAGCACCCTAATGTTTAATAACTGTTTTTGTTTCTGCTTTAGTTTTACATATTTTTTGGTCTATGTCTTCTTAATTGTTGTTGTGAGTTTATTTCTTAATAATTTCTCACTTTCGAAAAATACGATGGAATCATTTATGGCGCATTTACATGGTATGAAGCCATATGAACTGTTGATACGCTAAAATAGAGGGACTACATGTTCTAATGAGGAATTCAATGATATGGAGTGGGATGCATATAATAAATTTTTTCATATGAAAAGTTATGGGGAGATACTGTAAACATACTGTTGTGATACTGTTAAGCATATGAAATTATAGCAAGTTGAATTTTCATACATCTTCCCATAAAAAGTTTAACAGATGCAGAGATACCAAGGGGGGTTTTTCCCATTTTGATGCCTTTTTAATATAAAAACCCACCGAAAAGGAGGAAAGCGGCAACTCCGCCATTCACATACATGTCAAAAGTATGAATTTTAAAAATTAAAAACAATAAACAAACAAATTCAAAACAAAAAAATTCTTTGTACTAGAACTTTTTAAATTGAAGCCACTCACGTTTAGTGGACAATAAAAATACGAAGAACTATGATAACAAACTTACAACAAGACATTACAGAACATTTTAATGAGCTTTATATCACGTTTAAGTAAAAATA
>NW_016158623.1:11250-17351 GCF_001687245.7 Rhagoletis zephyria
ATGAAATTGAAAATGAAAAGCGTGGGGCGCATGTAATACACTTGAATTGATATGAAAAGTAATATATGTATGGATGTATGTGGGTATATGAATAACGACCGCTTAAAATCGATTTCAAAGTTCTACTTTCGCTGTAGTAATTCTAGGTCTACGTTATGTAGTTTGCCTATTGTCAATTAAATCGAATGATTTGTATTGCATGCGCTCCACGTTCTTCATTTTCAATTTCATAGATTGTTTATAATGACTTTTGCTAAAATTTCAAAATCAAAAGTTATCAAAACAAATTCTATGGGACTGAGAAATATTATTTTCTACTTTTTAGTCCATTTATAAAAGCGTTGTATATTAAAAAGTTTTTTTATATTATTTTGATTTTGCATTCGTTTTTATTTGCCGATATTTCAACTTCAGTCTGAAGTCATCATCAGGACTGAAAAAAATACATTATTACAATTACACACATTAATACATATGTACGTATAAACATACACAAGTACAACTTACACATTTGACAATGTTTGATCGACTGAAACAGATGAGCGAAAAACAATATTTAAACAAGCAAATTTGGAGACAATAGAAAACACCAACGTGAGAATGTAAACAATTCAAAATACAGTAACTGTAAACGAAAATCCACGAACAACAATACATAGGAAAACGAACAGTAAGACATGAATATGTATGCATATCGCTGCAGCTCTCTTTTGTTGTTGCCCGCAGCATATAAGGTACGGAATGGCAGTGGACTGCGAACGAATATATGACACCTATAACATGAGTTGTTGTTGCCTTAGAATTAAGTTGCGATAAACATGCGCGCAATTGTCGGTGTCCGATTTGAAGTTGATCCTTTTATTGTTAGGGGTGTTCATAATATGTAGCATTTCCAAAGTATAGCGTTTATGGTAATGCTTTTCCTTTTCTAAAATTGTTACGTTGTCAAAGTTTGGATAATGTCCCGTATTCTTACAATGATATAACAAGGCCGTCTTGTTGTCCGAAGAGTTGTTCCTTAATTTAATATTTGACTTATGAGCGGAAATCCTTGTCTTTAATTTTGATGTAGTTGTCCCCACATATACCTTATTGCATACATGGGACTCGTCGCCATTGCATGGAATTTCATACACTACATTGGATTTCTCATAAGTCGGAATCTTGTCTTTTGTATTGGTGTAGATTTGTCGTAGTGTGTTATTATATGTAAATGCTATTATATTATTTTCTTTATCATATATACTCGAATTCTTAACCCTTTCGGATATCCCTGGAACATATGTCGATGATTTGTAAATTTTGTTTTCCCTGTCTTTATTTGTCCCCTGTTTAGTAGTACCAACGTAGTAATAACGAATCATTTTGTTTATCAACGACATGGGGAAATCATTATATTTCTTTTAATAACCGCAATATTTTTTGTATGATAAATTTTGTCACTAATCGAGAGGACCCTTCTAATGAAATTGTTGGCTGTATTTATAATTATCTTTTTCTCATGTTTGGAGTGAAAGTTAATTAGTCTCCCAGACGTAGTCGGCTTTTTATACCAGTCAATCGTTAATAAATTATTTTTTCTTATTACTAGAGCGTCAAGATAAGATAACTGTCCATTATTTTCCTTTTCTATTGTAAATTTAATCGACTTGTTGTAGTTATTGAGTGTCTGTAGCATTATGTCCATATCTTGTGTTTTAATAATGGCAAATAGATCATCAACGTATTTGGTGAGTAAACGCGGTTTGTTGGTGGAGTCCCTTTCAAATTTGTCCAGTAATACCTCCATTACTATCTCGGCTATTATAGGTGAGGCTGGAGAACCCATTGGCATTCCTGATCGCTGCTCGTAGATTTTGTTATTGTACTTAAAATAACAGTTCTCCTTAACGCAGAATTTTAGTATTAACAAGAATAATTCTTTCGTCAATCTCGTCCCATCTTGAGGCTATGATTTCGATGGCCAAATCCACTGGTATGCTAGGAAATATGGACACAACATCGAATGGCACTAAAATCTCATCGTCAAATATATAGGAGTCTTTAATCTTGTTTTTGAGCTCCATTGTGTCGTTAACATTATATTTGGAAGATTTTGTTGAGTTTTTGAGAATGTAAATAAGACAACCATAAATATACCAACAGATATTCAGTGGATTTTATCTCTTGGTCCAAAATGTGCTTTACCAACAGAAAACAAAAAGTTTCCACTATTCTAATTTATAGCATACCGAGAAAACTGTATGCAAACAATTAAGGACAAAGAAAAACAAGAGATTGAAAGAAACTACTTGACAACGCTAATACGCGACCACCTTAACAAAACGACGACTTCTATGAGAGACAAATTTATAAGTGACACCCTACGTTCCACAAAGAAATTCCTGAAAAATAATAAACAACTCTTATTCCTCAATGCTGATAAGGGAAATGTAACTGTAGTAATGGAAAAATCTGAATATGATGCAAAAATACAAGTTTTGGTGAATGATATAGTCACTTACAGAGTTTTAAAACGCGACCCGACGAATAAGTTACAGGAAAAGAATAATGACATAGTGGAAAGAATGTACAATAACAAAATCATTGATTTGAATGAGAAGAATTCCCTTATGTGTAAAACGGCTAACCCACCGAGAATTTATGGATTGCCGAAAATCCACAAAGATGGCACTCCACTTAGGCCTATTTGTTCGTCCGTCAATTCTCCGTCGTACAATTTATGTAAATACCTCACTAACATTCTGAAAAACTTAACAAAGTCTTCCAAATATAATGTTAAAGACGCAATGGAGTTCAAAAACAAGATTAAAGGCCCCTATATATTTGATGATGAGATTTTAGTGTCATTCGATGTTGTGTCCTTATTTCCTAGCATACCAGTGGATTTGGCCATCGAAATCATAGCCTCAAGATGAGACGAGATTAAAAGCCACACCTTTTTGACGAAAGAACTATTCTTGTTAATACTTAAATTCTACGTTAAGGAGAACTGTTATTTTAAGTACAATGACAAAATCTACGAGCAGCGATCAGGAATGCCAATGGGTTCTCCAGCCTCACCTATAATAGCGGATATAGTAATGGAGGTGTTGTATCATTACTATGTATTCATAAGAACACACTCATATACAGGGATGCCGTTTGGATCTAAATAGATCCAATTGGATACATTTTTCGACGAATTTTTGCGGGATACTTATTTTTTCCGGTCAGTATAAATGTGGATACTTTTTTAAATAGGCCAAAATTTTATATATCCTATAAAGTTTTTTTCGTTAAAAATCGATTTTCATTAAAGATGGTAGAAAGCATTACGTGTTCTAAACGTATAAAGAATCGCTACTTAAGCGTGAAATTAAAGCATTTTATTTTTTGTGAACGAAGCAATGATCATATGAAGAGATCTCACCAAAATAGGTATAAGCGCAATTGCTTTAATTAACTTAAAAGGATGCTTTACGCAAGATCTTAATATACATATCGTCGTTTAAAGTACAAAACCGCGTATCAACAAAATACAAAACCGCGTATCAAGATAATGCAAAACAGCGTATGTGACGTTGCATAAATTATTTTCTAGAGAGTAAAGACACTTATATTTCAAAATGGTTCTCTTTTTTATAAAGCAATCGCATTTCTGGCTAGTATATTTCAGGACGAATGGATAAGGATTGAGCCAAGAGCTTGTGTGAGCAAATCCAATTTTCGGCAGCAAATGTCAGTTACGCGGTTTTGCAGAATGACGATACGCGGTTTTCTACTTTAACAGACGATATATATAAAGTAAATTATGCTCTTTCTGTAGTTATCTCTTTCATATCACATATTTTCATTTGTTAACTTAAAAAGAAAGAAGATTTCAATGTAGTTTAAAAAACTAAATTTGATTTATTTAAGGAAACTTTTATGAATTTTACTGAAAAGACTTTAAATACACTCTAAAAAAATTTAGTTTATTTGCGCATATTGAGAGAAGTAACTAGTTTCCTCTTTTAATGTGTGCAAATTTGCATGCGGTGTAATAAAATTAATCATTGCCTGTTTACTTTTACATAACGAATTTGTCGGAAGAGCAAAATTACACATAAAATGTTTAAAATAAAGTAATGTTTATTATTAGTAGGAAATGTATTTGTAGTTTGAACATTTTTGCAATTTTAAACATTCTGTATATGTGTATTTATGTGTATATCTTAAAGATCTCAAGTTCAAAATCAAATACTGAACAACCTATACGTATATTTATACAGATTCTTGTTGAAAAATAGATACTTTTCAGTAGAAGTTTTACTTGCTCTTTTTAGAGTGTAATTGCTATTTATTATATTTACTTTGCAAAATACTTATGCACGAAAAATGTACTTTATAAATTGAAATTACAAATGTTTGATTTTATGCACAAGAACATAATAAAACAGTTCGCAATTGGCAAGCAAAGTGACAGGTTGTAACAGTTGGCGACGAGGCCGAAGCACGGGAACGGTCGAACATTTCTTGCGTACAAAGAAAAATGGCACCTACACCGGAGGCTGTTGTAACGCCAGCGGCGGTTTTTCAATCAGTGATGGGCAAAATTGTATTTACTAAGTATTAAGTACTAAGTACAAAAGTATTTAGGTATTTTGTGTTGTTGTAAATACCAAAGTACTATTTACTTAGGTATTTAGGAGCTGCTAAATACCCAAGTACTATTTACTTAGGTATTTAGGAGCTGCTAAATACCCAAGTACTATTTACTTAGGTATTTAGGTGGTGCTAAATACTCAAGTAAAAAGTATTTAGGTATTTAGGAGCTATTAGATATTAAAGTAAGAAAAAATTGAGTATTTAGGAGCTGCTAGATACCAAAGTACAAAAAACGAAAGTATTTAGCAGACGCTAAATACTCTGGTCTAAAGTACTCAGGTACCTTGGGGATACAAAATACTTTCACGAAAGTACCAAGGTATTTAGTCGATGGCTAAATACTTTCAAACTAAATACTGTATAGTTTAGGAGAAATTTAGAGAATTGACACCTCACCTTACACTCACCTCAACTTACTTTACCACAACTCACTTCACCTCTCCTCAAATCAACTCACCACACCTTAATTTGGGATCTATTTCGGGATTTTAGAGATTCTTCAGACTAAATCACAATTTTCGAGACTATTTCGGGAATATTTCGGGATTTTCGAAGCTATTTCGTAATTCGGGAATACCTAAACTTTGTTTCAGATTTTGGGATTCTCGGAACTAATATCGGGATTTTCTAGAGTACGTCGGGACTATTTACAGATTTTTGGGACTTATTTCGGACTTTCGCTTCTGCTTCGAGTTTTTTGGGACTTTCGAGATTCTCGGAACTAAAATCCGTATTTTGGGGACTAATTTTGAGATTTTTGTGACTTTCGGGATTTTTGGGACTCCGGGACTGTTTTTGGATTTTTGGAACTCATTTTGAATTTTTGGGACTTTCGATACTATTTAGGGATTGTCGGGAGTAATTTCGGTATTTTTGGGACTTCCGGGTCTATTTCCAGATTTTTGGGACTTTCGGGACTATTTCGGGTTTCTCGGGAATAATTTCAGATTTTCGAGTGTATTTCCAGATTTTTGGGACTATTGGGACTTTGTTTTGGATTTTTGGGACTTTTGGGATTTTTGGGATTAATTTAGGAACTATGGGACTTTCCAAACTATTTAAGGATTTTTGGGACTTTCGGGACTATTTCGTAATTGTCGGAACAGATTTCGGTATTTTTGGGATTAATTTTGGAATTTTTGGGGCTTTCGGGGGCATATCGATTTTTTGGGCCTTTTTTGGATTTTTGAGACTTTCAAGACCATTTCAGGGTTTTCAGGAGTATTTCGGGATTTTTTGAACTCATTTCGGATTTTTGGGACTTTTTTCATTCTTGGGATTAATTTAGGATTTTTGGGATTTTGAGAACTAATTCGGGACGTTTGGGACCTATTTCCGGATTTTTGGGACTTTCGGGACTATTTCTCCATTTGTGGGACTTTCGGGACCATTGCGAGATTTTTGGGAATTATTTAGGAATTTTGGGACTTTGGGAACTAATTCGGGATTTTTGGGACTTATTTAGGATTTTT
>NW_016158623.1:17376-17642 GCF_001687245.7 Rhagoletis zephyria
GGATTAATTTAGGAATTTTGGGATTTTGAGAACTAATTTGGGATTTTTGGGACTTACTTCGGATTTTGGGACTTTCGGGACTATTTCGGGATGCTCGGAACTATTTTCGGAATTTTTGGGGCTTTCGGGAGTATATCGAGAAAGGGTCCCAAATCCCCCGCAATTATTTCAAAAATCCCGAAATACTCCTGAAAATCCCGAAATGATCCCGAAAGTTCCAAAAATCCAAAATTAGTCCCAAAAAAATCGATATACTCCCGAAAGCC
>NW_016158623.1:17667-18989 GCF_001687245.7 Rhagoletis zephyria
TTTTGGATTTTTGGAACTTTCGCGACCTTTTCGGGATTTTCAGGAGTATTTCGAGATTTTTGGGACCTATTTCGGTATTTTTGGAACTTTCGCGACCATTTCTCCATTTGTGGAACTTTCGGGACCATTGCGAGATTTTTGGGACTTATTTAGGAATTTTGGGACTCTCGGGACTATTTCGGGATTAAAGGGAGTAATTTGGGTATTTTTGGGACTTTCGAGACTATTTCCAGATTTTTGGGACTTATTTAAGATTTTTGGAACTTTCGGGTGTATTTCGAGATTGTCGGGAGTAATTTCGGGGTTTTTAGGATTTTTTTCTGTATTTCGGAATTTTTGGTATTTCGGGCCTATTTCGGGATTCTCGGAACTGATTTTGGGACTTTTGGGATTTTCAGGAGTATTTCGGGATTTTTGGGACTAATTTCGGATTTTTGGGACTTTCCGGACTATTTCTCCGTTCTTTGGATTAATTTAGGAATTTTGGGATTTTGAGAACTAATTTGGGATTTTTGGGACTTACTTCGGATTTTGGGACTTTCGGGACTATTTCGGGATGCTCGGAACTATTTTCGGAATTTTTGGGGCTTTCGGGAGTATATCGAGAAAGGGTCCCAAATCCGCAATTATTTCAAAAATCCCGAAATACTCCTGAAAATCCCGAAATGATCCCGAAAGTTCCAAAAATCCAAAATTAGTCCCAAAAAAATCGATATACTCCCGAAAGCCCCAAAAATCCCGAAAATAGTTCCGAGTATCCCGAAATAGTCCCAAATATCCGAAATATTCTCTTGAATTAGTTCTTAAAGTACCAAAATTCCTAAATAAGTCCCAAAAATCCCAAAATACTCCTGAAAATCCCAAAAGTCCCAAAATCAGTTCCGAGAATCCCGAAATAGGCCCGAATGTCCCGAAAACCCCGAAATTACTCCCGACAATCTCGAAATACACCAGAAAGTTCCAAAAATCTTAAATAAGTACCAAAAATCTGGAAATAGTCTCGAAAGTCCCAAAAATACCCAAATTAATCCCTTTAATCCCGAAATAGTCCCGAGAGTCCCAAAAATCCCTAAATAACCCCAAAAGTCCCAACAGTCCCGAAATTAGTTCCGAGAATCCCGAAATAGGCTCGAAGGTCCCAAAAATCCGAAAATAGGTCCCAAAAATTCCGAATTAACTCTCAAAATCTCAAAATTCCTAATTAAACCCAAGAACGGAGAAATAGTCCCGAAAGTCCCAAATATCCGAAATTAGTTCCAAAAGTCCCGAAATACTCCTGAAAACCCTGAAATGGTTCCGAAAGTCTCAAAAATCCAAAAAGA
>NW_016158623.1:19030-19191 GCF_001687245.7 Rhagoletis zephyria
AAAAAAACCGATATACTCCCGATAGCCCCAAAAGTCCCATAAATACCGAAATATATTCCGAGAATTATGAAATAGTCCAGAAAGTCCCAAAAATCCTGAAATAGTTCCGAAAGTCCCATAGTTCCTAAAATAGTCCGGAAAATCCCGAAAGTCCCAAAATC
>NW_016158623.1:19201-34778 GCF_001687245.7 Rhagoletis zephyria
CCTGATTTAGTCTGAAGTATCTCTCAAATCCAGAAAAAGTTCCCAAATTGAGGTGTGGTGAGTTTAGGTGAGGTGTGGTGAGAACGAGTGTGATGAGTTCAACTGCGGTGGGTTAAGATTTCGCGGATTTTGGTGTACCAGTAGGAGGTGTGGTGAGTTTACGTGAGGTGTGGTGAGTTTGTATGTGGTGAGTTGATTTGAGGAGAGGTGAAGTGAGTTGTGGTAAAGTAAGTTGAGGTGTTAATTCTCTAAATTTCTCCTAAACTATACAGTATTTAGTTTGAAAGTATTTAGCCATCGACTAAAATACCTTGGTACTTTAGTGAAAGTATTTTGCATCCCCAAGGTACCTGAGTACTTTGGACCAGAGTATTTAGCGCCTGCTAAATACTTTCGTTTTTTGTACTTTGGTATCTAGCAGCTCCTAAATACTCAAGTTTTTCTTACTTTAATATCTAATAGCTCCTAAATACCTAAATACTTTTTACTTGAGTATTTAGCACCACCTAAATACCTAAGTAAATAGTACTTGGGTATTTAGCAGCTTCTAAATACCTAAGTAAATAGTACTTGGGTATTTAGTCATCTCAAAATACTAAGTATTTGTGTATTTAGTACCAAAGTGGTACTTTAAGTACAAAAGTATTTAGGTGTGCCCATCACTGTTTTCAATTTGTTGCTTTCAACCCGAATACGACAAGGTGGTCACGTTGGGTGAAACGGTTTGAAACAGCTCTGGTGATATTCAACAGCGATCAGGAAAAAAGCGTCAATTCTTACTTCGTTACATAGGTGCGGCAACATATGATGCTCTCTGCGATAAAATCCTACCACGTACACCAGAAGACATTACGTATACGGAAATCGTTAACACATTGCAGGAGCATTATAACCCAAAACCCAACGAAATTTGGGAGAATTACAGATTCCACTTACGGAAACAGGGAGGCAAGGAATCATGCACTGATTTTTTAATGGCGCTACAAAGGTTAGCGGTCACATGTAACTTCGGAACGTACTTAAATACGGCACTCCGCAACCAATTTGTTTTTGGATTAGCAAGCTCCAAGGTTCAAGGAAGGTTACTGGAAAAGAGAGAGCTCACACTGGATGAAGCAGTTAACATTGCAAAAGCCTACGAAGCAGCAGAAAAAGGCGGGATCGAAATCCGGAACTGCGCAAAGACAAATGAAACAAGCGTAGACAAAATACGAATACAAGGTAAACAAAAACTGACACAGGACAAGAGACAAAGCAAAGACAATGATAAACAGGGCAAAAGTGTCAAAGGCTTCAGATGTGGCAGCTCTGCACATTTGGCAAACGCATGCACATATAAAGAAACAATGTGTCACTATTGCAAAAAGAAAGGACACTTGAAGAAGATGTGTTTGCAGAAAAAGAAGCAAATTAACCAAATTTCTGATGAAAAGGAAACGTTACGGCAAAATACTGACTGCAAGGTAGAAGACTTATTCCAAATAAGTTGCTTAAACAACAAAGCTGAGCCAAGACGTAAAATACTTTGTTCTTTAGATGTGGAGGGTGAACTAATTTCTTTTGAAATTGATACAGGCTCGCCTGTAAGCATAATCAGTCTGGCTGACGCAAAGAAATATTTTTCGAAAGCTAAAGTGAAGGAGAGTGATACAAGCTTCTATAGCTACTGCAACACAATGTTGGAATGTTTGGGATACATTGACGTCCAGGTACGTTGCGGCGAAGGAAATACAAAAGCAAAACTATACATAGTGCGGTCGAATCGTAAACCATTGCTAGGCAGGGAGTGGCTTAGAACTGTAAAGTTAAATTGGTCAAGAATTTTCCACGGCCAACTCGACGCAGATGGTGTAGTAAAGAGTATTTCACAAAATAAACCGCAAGATCAGGTGAAAAGCATAATAAAGAAATTTCCAAACTTGTTTTCGGATACAATCGGGACTATTGCTGGGCATCAAGTAAGGTTACACTTAAAACCAAACAGCAAACCATGTTTTATTAAATCAAGGCGAGTACCATTCCCACTTTGGGAGGCTGTAGAGGCAGAACTTGACAAGCAGGTGAGTGAAGGATTGTTGGAAAAAACGGATAAGAGCGAATGGGCTTCACCCATAGTCGTGGTACAAAAAGTGGAAGGCAAAGTGCGAATCTGTGGCGACTACAAGCTTACGTTGAATCGTGCACTACGCATAGATGAACACCCACTACCAACAACAGACGAACTCTTCAGGAATACGGCAGGAGGTACAAAGTTTGCAAAGATTGACCTGTCAAAGGCGTATTTACAATTGCAAATTCATCCGGACGATTGGCACCTGCTAACATTGAGCACCCATCGGGGCTTATACCAACCTACAAGGATGATGTTCGGCATTGCTTGCGCTCCAGCGGTTTGGCAAAGGTTCATGGAGAAGTGGGTGGAGACATTCCGGGAGTTACTGTTTTTCTCGATGACATCAAACTTACTGCACCCGACGATGCAACACACCTTCAACGATTGGAAGAAATCTTACGCTGTCTAGATAATCACAATATGAGGGTCAACCTTGGTAAGTCACAATTTTTAGCAGATCGTATTGAGTACTGCCGTTATCTCATAGATAAACAAGGCATCCGCAAAATGAAACAAAAAGTGGAGGCTATTCAAAACATGAAAACGCCAACCAACAAAGACGAAGTCCGCTCTTGCTTGGGGTTGATTAACTAATACGGGAGATTTGTAAAAAGCCTAAGTAGTATTCTATATCCGTTGAATAGATTGTTGCAAAATAAAGTTGAGTTCAATTGGGATGCCAAATGTGAAAATGCCTTACAGTCAATAAAAGACGTTATGCAATCGGACATTGTGCTGACCCACTATGATCCTAAATTACCAATCACACTAGCTGTGGACGCGAGCCCGACCGGGGTGGGTACAGTGTTGAGCCATACATTTGCGGATGGCACGGAAAGGCCGATACGGTTTGCCTCCCAAACGTTGAACAGAACGCAACAAGCTTACAGTCACATTGATAGAGAAGCTTATGCAATTATTTTTGGGGTGAAGAAATTTACCAATACTTATTCGGCAGGAAATTCACTTTAATTACAGATAACAAAGCAGTCGCACAGATATTTTCGCCGCAAAAAGGGTTACCAACATGTTCCGCAACCAGGATGCAACATTACGCGATATTTCTACAATCTTTTACCTACGTAATAAAAACAAAAAAGGGGGCGGAGAACACCAACGCCGATGCAATGTCGAGGTTACCTTGCCCGGAAAAATACTATTGTATTGAAGAGGTGGATATTATTGAGTACGAAGCGATACAAAACATGCCAGTGACCGCAGAGGAGCTACATAAGTACAAAAACAAAAGCAGATCGGGAAGTACACAAATTGGTCGAATGTCTTAAATATGGTCGCGAATGCGATGCAAAGGACCGATTTGGAGTAGAACAGATGGAATTTACGCTACAGAAAAGCTGTCTTTTGCGTGGTATCAGGGTCTACATACCAAAACCCTTACGCAAGCGAGTACTACAGGAACTACATACAGCTCATTTCGGAATGTCGAAAATGAAAAGTCTTGGTCGAGCATATTGTTGGTGGCACATTATGGATAGAGATATCGAAAACTTGGTATCGAATCGCAACGCATGCCAGTTGGTAAGAGCAGAACCGAAAAAGAATACACCAGTGCATTTTTGGGCAACACCTACAAAGGTGTTCGAAAGAGTCCATGCGGACTATGCAGGCCCAATATTTGGAAGGTACTTATTCGTACTTGTAGATGCGTTTAGCAAGTGACCCGAAGTACATATTGTCCCGAATATGAATACTGAAACTACAATACGACTGTGCGAATATATTTTTGCTACTTTTGGGTTACCCAACGTTTTCGTGAGCGACCACGGAACGCAGTTTAATTCAAAGGCGTTCCAAAGTTTCTTGAAGAACAACGGCATCACACATAAACAAGGCGCACCGTACCACCCCGCGACTAATGGCCAAGCGGAAAGGTTTGTGCAAACGGCAAAGACCAAACTACGTTCAGCTAATTGCACTTCGAATAGTATGAATCGGGAGCTGGCAAACATTCTAATGGCTTATCGTCGATCAATTCACCCTGCAACAGGGAAATCACCCGCGATGAATATGTTTGGTCGGCAGATCCAATCCAAATTAGAACTAGTGCTCCCAAGTAACAGCAGAAGCGACCAAGAACGCCCACCTAAGAAGCAATTCCTCGTAGGGGACAAAATTGCAGTGCGAGATTATCTATCGAGCGCTAAGTGGCAGTTTGGAATAGTCAAAGAGGTACTGGGTAGTTTACACTACAACATTCGTTTAGACGACGGTATAACGTGGAAGAGGCATGTGGACCAAATGAGAAAAGTAGGCGAGGGAGTGATCCATTCAAGGAAAATGCCAGAATAGCCGGAAAAAGCGGATCAGAGGAAAGATGACCAGATAACGCTGTACGAGGCAACGACATTTCAGCCCTCAGCGAGCCTAGCCGACGAACCTACCATAGCCCGAGAGAAGAATGATTTTCCACAGCGTCAGACGACAACGGAAAGTGAGACGAATAATACAGATGACACCACTGTTCGAAGATCAACACGTAACCGGAGGGTACCGGAACGATATAAAGATGCAATGGCGACGGTCCCATGTATGCAATAAGGTATATGTGGGGACAACTAAATCAAAATTAAAGACAAGGATTTCCGCTCATAAGTCAAATATTAAATTAAGGAACAACTCTTCGGACAACAAGACGGCCTTGTTATATCATTGTAAGAATACGGGACATTATCCAAACTTTGACAACGTAACAATTTTAGAAAAGGAAAAGCATTACCATAAACGCTATACTTTGGAAATGCTACATATTATGAACACCCCTAACAATAAAAGGATCAACTTCAAATCGGACACCGACAATTGCGCGCATGTTTATCGCAACTTAATTCTAAGGCAACAACAATTCATGTTATAGGTGTCATATGTTCGTTCGCAGTCCACTGCCATTCCGTACCTTATATGCTGCGGGCAACAACAAAAGAGAGCTGCAGCGATATGCATACATATTCATGTCTTACTGTTCGTTTTCCCATGTATTGTTGTTCGTGGATTTTTGTTTACAATTACTGTATTTTGAATTGTTTACATTCTCGTGTTGATGTTTTCTATTTTCTCCAAATTTGCTTGTTTAAATATTGTTTTTCGCTCATCTGTTTCAGTCGATCAAACATTGTCAAATGTGTAAGTTGTACTTGTTTATGTTTATACGTACATATGTATTAATGTGTGTAATTGTAATAATGTATTTTTTCAGTCCTGATGATGACTTCAGACTGAAGTCGAAATATCGGCAAATAAAAACGAATGCAAAATCAAAAATTGTGTTTTGATTTTCATGTGGCCTTGAGCTCGAAAAATATACAATAAATGTTTGTAACGAACGGCCAATAAACAATAGGATAAAATTTAGTTAATTTATAATTTTTATATTAAGAAATAATTACTGTAAACNCGGCAAATAAAAACGAATGCAAAATCAAAAATTGTGTTTTGATTTTCATGTGGCCTTGAGCTCGAAAAATATACAATAAATGTTTGTAACGAACGGCCAATAAACAATAGGATAAAATTTAGTTAATTTATAATTTTTATATTAAGAAATAATTACTATAAACGAAATTTAATTTTGTGGCACTTTCATATTCTTTTCGGCACAATTTTTGAAGACCATTAGGCACATTTTGAAATTTTTAAATTCCATCCCTGCTTGTACCTCACACGAATCATGTATACATGTACGTACATACACACGCAACACACTTCAGTATCGATACGAAAAACAGTTTCGTTACCGCACAATATGTTGTGTTGAATTGATTGACGTTGATGGTGCATAGGTATAAGGAACATGCGAGTAACGAGATTATTATGCGAGTAACGAGTCGGTACTACAAGCACTTGTACCTCACAAGCAGTGTTGCCAAACATGGGCTTTTCCTACCAAAACTGGTAGGTTTTTTTCCATTTGGTAGGTTGGTAGCTTGATTGGATTTTGGTAGGTTTCGGGTCTACGAGTAATAGTTATAAAAATAGAAAATATGTATCTCCAAATATTTTAGCAATTTTTTTTACATGAATATTTTACCGGTGCGTTCGTATAACGGCGACCGCAAAGATGATTCCTCAGTACAAACGTATACCCTTATTATTAACAATATACAATACGAACATCGATATATACTTTATGGCGTACTTGGACCAAGATTCCAGGAAAGTCTGCCAATGGGCTTGTACCCAACCATATCCTGGGCGGAGGTCTTCGCAATCGAAGTCCGTGTTCGCGAATTTTATCGTAGAATGAGGCCAGAATAAATATTATGTCAGATATTCAGGCAGCGTTAGAAGCCTTAGAGTCTTTTAAAACGGCATCGAGGCTTGTGAACTCTTGAGCCACCTGGGAGCCCACAATAGCGTACCGCTGTGGAGGGTTCAGGGACATGAAGGGTTTGAAGGCAACGAAAGGGCTGACTGTCTTGCAAAGAGTGGAGCCCAAATGCGTTTGCATGGTTCCGAGCCTTTCTGCGGTACATCGGCAGACCTACTTAGGAGCTAGCTGGGAATTGCTGCACACTGGTAGAAGTCGAAGGGAATACAATCAAAGATATTCATAACTTTTCATGAGGAACTCTGAAAGATACCTTGAACTTAAAACTCTTACTGGCTACCTGACAGCACACTGCAAGTTAACGTACCGATTGAATTAAAGGGTATTTCTGTTGAGACTGACAGTTGGTTTTGTGGGCCGGTGAAGGAAACCCCAGAGTATATTCTATGTGCCTGTCCACGAAGCATGAATAGTAGATTGATGCAGCTTGGAGAAGGATTGTCTTCTCCATCTAAAACTTGGAACATGACATCATCCGAAGTGCTGAGCTTTTTAAATAGCCTGAGGTTGGAGCGATTACAATTCGGATTTAGCACAATATATCTTCTTAGGTTGCAACGCGGGTATCTCCGAGGTAATAATAATAATATAGTCACTTGACACGAATAAAGACGCTCGGGTGTTTTGACATCGAAAAATATGCGTGAAAAAAATTTGCGAAAAAAGACGCGTAAACATGGATTCAACATCATTCCGGAAAAACTTTTTAGGGAATTCGTATACTCGCAAACATAGTTGACCGCGAAAATAACTCTTCTTCGTATTTCTTCGCCGTCAAAGAGGTTAACGCGTCTTTCTTTGCCCTCGCCTATGTTAGGAGTCCTTCTTCGCTGAAATTTTTTACGCGTCTGTTTTCGCTGTCAACTTTTGAGCTCGCGTCTTTATTCGTATCTAACGACGATATGTATGTATGTACAGTATGTTAGCTATGTTTTTAATAAATTTGACATTGAAAAAAAAGTATTAAAACTCAAAAAAATGTCTGGTAGGTTTTGGTTGGTTATGGTAGGAAATTTTGGTAGGAAAAAAAATGTGTCTGTGGCAACGCTGCTCACAAGAATCATCGGAACGATTCTTGCAGCGTAAGGAAATGTTCGTTCATACATATACATACATGTACATATATACATATGTATACAGGCAACACAGTTTTNATGTATCTCCAAATATTTTAGCAATTTTTTTTACATGAATATTTTACCGGTGCGTTCGTATAACGGCGACCGCAAAGATGATTCCTCAGTACAAACGTATACCCTTATTATTAACAATATACAATACGAACATCGATATATACTTTATGGCGTACTTGGACCAAGATTCCAGGAAAGTCTGCCAATGGGCTTGTACCCAACCATATCCTGGGCGGAGGTCTTCGCAATCGAAGTCCGTGTTCGCGAATTTTATCGTAGAATGAGGCCAGAATAAATATTATGTCAGATATTCAGGCAGCGTTAGAAGCCTTAGAGTCTTTTAAAACGGCATCGAGGCTTGTGAACTCTTGAGCCACCTGGGAGCCCACAATAGCGTACCGCTGTGGAGGGTTCAGGGACATGAAGGGTTTGAAGGCAACGAAAGGGCTGACTGTCTTGCAAAGAGTGGAGCCCAAATGCGTTTGCATGGTTCCGAGCCTTTCTGCGGTACATCGGCAGACCTACTTAGGAGCTAGCTGGGAATTGCTGCACACTGGCAGAAGTCGAAGGGAATACAATCAAAGATATTCATAACTTTTCATGAGGAACTCTGAAAGATACCTTGAACTTAAAACTCTTACTGGCTACCTGACAGCACACTGCAAGTTAACGTACCGATTGAATTAAAGGGTATTTCTGTTGAGACTGACAGTTGGTTTTGTGGGCCGGTGAAGGAAACCCCAGAGTATATTCTATGTGCCTGTCCACGAAGCATGAATAGTAGATTGATGCACCTTGGAGAAGGATTGTCTTCTCCATCTAAAACTTGGAACATGACATCATCCGAAGTGCTGAGCTTTTTAAATAGCCTGAGGTTGGAGCGATTACAATTCGGATTTAGCACAATATATCTTCTTAGGTTGCAACGCGGGTATCTCCGAGGTAATAATAATAATATAGTCACTTGACACGAATAAAGACGCTCGGGTGTTTTGACATCGAAAAATATGCGTGAAAAAAATTTGCGAAAAAAGACGCGTAAACATGGATTCAACATCATTCCGGAAAAACTTTTTAGGGAATTCGTATACTCGCAAACATAGTTGACCGCGAAAATAACTCTTCTTCGTATTTCTTCGCCGTCAAAGAGGTTAACGCGTCTTTCTTTGCCCTCGCCTATGTTAGGAGTCCTTCTTCGCTGAAATTTTTTACGCGTCTGTTTTCGCTGTCAACTTTTGAGCTCGCGTCTTTATTCGTATCTAACGACGATATGTATGTATGTACAGTATGTTAGCTATGTTTTTAATAAATTTGACATTGAAAAAAAAGTATTAAAACTCAAAAAAATGTCTGGTAGGTTTTGGTTGGTTATGGTAGGAAATTTTGGTAGGAAAAAAAATGTGTCTGTGGCAACGCTGCTCACAAGAATCATCGGAACGATTCTTGCAGCGTAAGGAAATGTTCGTTCATACATATACATACATGTACATATATACATATGTATACAGGCAACACAGTTTTGTATCGATACGAAAAACAGTTTCGTTACCGCACAATATGTTGTGTTGTATTGATTGACGTTGATGGTGCATATACGGAACATGCGAGTAATGAGATTATTATGTGAGTAACGTTTCGTTACTTCGGGTCAGGGGTTGTATTCGTTACTCAGTAACGAATACATACGGTTTGCTACAGCTCTAATCCCTAGCCGTCGTCGGCAATGCTCGGACTTCTCATATTCGAGTCAGAGGAAATGTCTTTGCTTTTTTCGATCGCGAATGAAAAGCTGCGGAAATTTTTTTGTCGATCGCATTCCGAATGTGACAGATGATAAATTTGTTTGCATTTTTCACTCGCGATAAACGAATGCAAAAATATATTTGAAATATTATCGATCGCGAACGTGAGAGAATGTGAGTGAAAATTTCCGAACCCTGTTTCCAAATAAAGTGACCGGCGATTCTGACTGCGGGTTATTCATGCTGACTGAAACCCTTAGGAAGCAATTTGTTGTTTATTTGAGGGCACCCATTGATGGAGCACGGTTTCCTTCGATGACAATCACGTGTCGAGTGACCGGCTTGCAGGCAGGCGAAATATTAACAATATCCCAACGGTTTTTACCCTCCATTCCCGCCCATCCGCACGAGGGGCGCAGTCCGCATGACGTACGGAACCAGTATTTTCAATTTTTCCGCCGAGTCAAGATAGGCAGGAGTTTGTTAAGTGTCGAACTGTTCAGCTACAGAACTAAATTCATCAGCCGATTTTATGTCCTTATTTTAATGATTCATTTATTGAGAGAGGACAGTATCGATATCTTAATGCTGAAAAGCGTATCTGATATATCAAACGTGCTGGAATGAGAGTTAAAATCCTGCCATAAGCAACGGAGTGGGTCGTGCAATTCAAAATTAGTTTTACAAATTAGTTTTAGCGACGTGATTTTGCTTCCTTCTATCAGTCTGCTACTGTTGACTCGATAAAACGTTTTCACTCAATGGCTATGTGAGCACCCTGACATACTGGGCATCTTCGTGAATGCTGCGTTTTATCTACCACTCTACGCTTCGAATCTCGTCCGTGCTCCTCGTCAAAATCAATGCATATCACGTTGGCAAGTGCACTGACCCATTCGCTAAAGTGCACCACAGATGCAAAGGTACCCCATCCAATCCGCTTACTCACAGGCAATTTACCAATGAGCTCATCGAGAAGAGTCGGGCTAGAAATGCGCAAATGTTCTTCACCTTAGTGGCGAATGGAATCAGTTCCCGATCGAATTTTTGGAAATGGGAGCAATCTCGCGCACTTGAGCCAACTGGCTGCGTATGAGCTGCTGTGACCGGCCAAACCTGAACTGTAACTGGTCGATGATGCAGTTGTCGTTGCTGGGATGAATGAGCAGAGATTTCACCACCTCGCGTGCCTCGCCTTTCAAGCACTTCCGTAGCCTCTGGTTGTTCTCGAAGTTGCTGTGACCATAAGCAACGGAGTGGGTCGTGCAATTCAAAATTAGTTTTACAAATTAGTTTTAGCGACGTGATTTTGCTTCCTTCTATCAGTCTGCTACTGTTGACTCGATAAAACGTTTTCACTCAATGGCTATGTGAGCACCCTGACATACTGGGCATCTTCGTGAATGCTGCGTTTTATCTACCACTCTACGCTTCGAATCTCGTCCGTGCTCCTCGTCAAAATCAATGCATATCACGTTGGCAAGTGCACTGACCCATTCGCTAAAGTGCACCACAGATGCAAAGGTACCCCATCCAATCCGCTTACTCACAGGCAATTTACCAATGAGCTCATCGAGAAGAGTCGGGCTAGAAATGCGCAAATGTTCTTCACCTTAGTGGCGAATGGAATCAGTTCCCGATCGAATTTTTGGAAATGGGAGCAATCTCGCGCACTTGAGCCAACTGGCTGCGTATGAGCTGCTGTGACCGGCCAAACCTGAACTGTAACTGGTCGATGATGCAGTTGTCGTTGCTGGGATGAATGAGCAGAGATTTCACCACCTCGCGTGCCTCGCCTTTCAAGCACTTCCGTAGCCTCTGGTTGTTCTCGAAGTTGCTGTGACCATAAGCAACGGAGTGGGTCGTGCAATTCAAAATTAGTTTTACAAATTAGTTTTAGCGACGTGATTTTGCTTCCTTCTATCAGTCTGCTACTGTTGACTCGATAAAACGTTTTCACTCAATGGCTATGTGAGCACCCTGACATACTGGGCATCTTCGTGAATGCTGCTTTTTATCTACCACTCTACGCTTCGAATCTCGTCCGTGCTCCTCGTCAAAATCAATGCATATCACGTTGGCAAGTGCACTGACCCATACGCTAAAGTGCACCGCAGATGCAAAGGTACCCCATCCAATCCGCTTACTCACAGGCAATTTTCCAATGAGCTCATCGAGAAGAGTCGGGCTCGAATTTGCTGTGGCCATAGGCTGCTGTTGACTCAACGAACGCTGCGTGGAACATAAGCCAGTCCTCGGCTTTTCCACCAAATTCAGGCAAATCAATAATCTTGCTTAACATCCTAGAATCGTGTGGCAAGAACTGCATGTTCCCATAACCCGTGCAGGCAGAGGCGGACTGGAAGGGAACGTGAGACGAACGGCTGAAAATTGGCTCAACAGCAGGAGCAGATGAGGTAGCATTCATATAATGCGGTGCAGATGGGATACTACAAGCGTCTGATGCCATGTTGGCTGAACTGTACACGGTAGCTGTACTAACTGGCGGCAGATAACGGGCTTCAGCGATTGTTGGCCCCGCATCTGTATGCACAGTTACCGGCTACGTGGATTGCGGTTGTTTCGACGGCAACGTAGGCGACGCTGCACTGCAACGTCGCTGTGTATCGCGGCAGCACTGCTACCGTTATCACGTGTATCATGTTCCTTTAGCGTTCTTTCTAGCAAAGCGATTCGTCATCAGATTGCCAAGAGATCATTTTCCGGTCGAGCTTTGACAGCTGAGGAGCCTTTGGGTACTCCACACGCTGTGGAGGTAGGAACCTTCTTGACGGTTCCAGCGCCAGTAGGGGTGGCGTTGCTTGGTTCCCTGGCTGGGACAACATTGGGGGTTCCGGCCACATTGGGAGCAGTATTGGTGGGTTCCCTCACTGAGGTAACTTTAGTGGCTCCGATGCCAGCTGAAGCTACAGTACTGGCTTCCATAGCCGGGAGGTTTTTCGTGGCGCCAGCGGGAGCTGGAGCAGCAACGCTAAAATCCCTGGCTGGGGTATTAACACTTCCGACGGTAGTTGTAGAGGCCCTCGCTGGGGCTCCGCTGGTAGTCGCAGTAACAAGTATATCGGAGATTGAAGCGGCGTTTGATGCAGTGGTATTGCTTTCACTGCTGGCTTGGCTGGTGGCGTCATTGGAATCACTTTCTGCATTTGAGCGGGTGCACCAGCGTGGAAGTTCACGTGTCATCTTCCAATACAAAAAAGAATAAAAACGATGGCGAGATGCAAATGCTACGTATGGCAAAACCGCTTTAAATATTTGCAATAAAAGTGAATCTGCTGCCACTGCGATAAACGTAAATTATACCCAAACACCCAACAAAGGCTTTTCAGTTTATACTGCGACTGCGAAATCAAGCTTGTAAGCCGCCGCATCCAATAAATAAAACGCTGGCGAATTTAACTAAAAAATTGGGCTCGATACAAATATGGCGCAGTTTACTTCTATGTAAAAGAATTTAAAAGTTTCACAATTTGACAATTTTAAACGCAAATATACTCACCGCAGTGTGTCCTTCTCCTTTGCTTGACGACGGCTAACAAAAAAATTGTACGCGCTAATGCTGGTGGAAACCTTTTATTTGCCTTGCGCAAACGGTTTTACATGAAGGCTCAAGCAAATATGTATACAAAGAGCAAAGGAGGATGGCGCCCTGCGGTAATTTTTACACGAACAATTACAAAGAATACGCAAGAAATGAAATTATGGACTAATAGCTGCAGATGTGCATCTTACTAAAGATGTGTAAACATAGTTTCCATCGATTATTTACCCACAAAGGGAGCGTGCGATGACAATCTCCGTACCAAGTTCCAGTACTCAAACATGAATATTTGCAGAAATATGAAGTATGAAAAATTCGATTTGTATGGGAGGTTTCGCGCCTCTTATTCCAATAATATAAATTTTTGCAGGAGTATGCGATTGATTTTATATACCTCAATCCCAAGTTTCAATACTCTAACATGAACATTTCCAGAGATATCCAATAAGAAAAATTCGGTTTGTACGGGAGGTGCCACGCCCCTTCATTTAGCGGTATAAAATATACTTTACCCCCCACATATTTTCCTACCTACCAAATATACACAAAAAATGTCATACAAATCGGTCAAGCCGTTTCGGAGGAGTTGACCACAAACACCGTGACATGAGATTTTTTTCGATTGGTGGCAATCCTATGCAAATTTTTTCTGTTTTAAATTTTTTCATACGTTCGCAGTGGAATAGCATTATTGCGGCTTATTTAAATTAACTGTTTTTTTGATACAGCAATACATTTTTATATATAAAGATTTTTCCGAATGGTGGCAACCCCATTCAAATTTTTTCTGTATTAAATTTGTTTATACATTCTCAGTGAAGTAGCACTATTACGGCTTATGTAAATTTTTTTTTTTGATATATCAGATAGCTGGCAACAACGGTTGTCAATTTTTTTCTTTATAAACCTTCTACAGATAGAAAGAAACAAAATGAAACAGAAACGAGCAAACCCGTTGAGCCGTTCTTGAGTTATGCGATAACACACGGCAGCAATTCATCTTCATATATAAAGATTTTTTCGAATGGAGGCAACCCTATTAAAATTTTTTTTTTCTGATTTAAATTTGTTTATATATTCTCAGCGAAATACCACTATTGCGGCTTATTTAAATTTAATATTCTTTATGATATTTCAGATATCTGGCAACACTAGTTTTCCAATTTTTCATTACAAACCTTCTACAGACAGGAAGAAACAAAATGAAATGAAAACGAAGCAAATCCGTTGAGCACATTCTTGAGTTATATATAAAGACTTGCAATTACCCAGCGTGCTTCGCTGCGCCGTAAATATATTTTTGTGTTGTAACTCTCTCCCAAAACTCTTATGGCCTCATTTATACTGTTTGTCTGTTTGAACTCACTAATCTCCGGAACTACTGAATGGATTTCCATGGGGCTTTAATTGGTATATAGAGAGTGACCTCGCACGTAACCTAGGGTATAAAAAAAATGTTATCTAACAAGGGGCACCTCACATACGCGTGACATTTTTAATCAGCTATAACTTCGAAACCGTAAGTCACATGACTTTGAAATTTGACGTTGATTTGTGTTGACATGCATATCTATGGTATATGCGTATTGTAAAGTAGATATACTTTTGTAAAAGCGGCGCGACTCATCCTATAGGTGTGAAATTTTAAATTAGCCATAACTTCGGAATCATACGTCAGATGAATTTTAAATTTCGCTCTGCAGCGTATAATATACTTTTGCAAATAAATGTTGCCGACAGATGGCGGCGGAGTCGAGATATTTAAAGAACTCGTCTTCATCGTATGACCTGGATTAACGGGTATTAACTTAATAAAGTCCCATTCTTTAAGTATGCATACAAAGAAGCGCAAAATTGTTTAAGCTCCACAGATATCCTAGGCACATCAACGGGTCATCGGTATATCAAGAAGGAGTGTGCTGAATTAAAGAGAACTCAGTAGGAATATGAATGACCCCGTTTGAACAGGAAAACTCTTTCATCTTGTGAAACAGCAGGATTATAGAAGACGATTACGTACTCTCGGCAAACCTTGCAATACTTGCAGAGATCTCACAGTTGGAAATAAGAGCTCTTAACATCGAAGGAGATTAGTACTTATACCATATGTTATCTCAGCCCTATTATTTTTGGGATATGAGTAAGCAAGGTTTTGCTCTTCAGTCCTTTAAACCTAAACTAATAATTTTTACATTACAAACCGTTTTTGCATAGCAACACTGTTTTTGTATTGGCCAACGAAAAAGTTCTTATAAGCAGTCGCGAAGCAAGCCAGGCATTTGCTATATTCATAAAATATATTTAAAGAGCTTTATGGAGTAAGATTATCAAAAACAATTTCGATCTATGAAGCATTGTTAATTTATTTTATTTTTATACCCGAGCGCACTTGTGCACAAGGGTATTATAACTTTGTTCACATAACGGTTGTTTGTAACAGGCAAAACGAATCGAGATAGATATAGACAAATGTATACATAAATGATCAGAATGAAAAGAGAAATCGATTAAGCGGTAACTCGAGTAAAAATTGAGATATCTTAACAAAACGTGGAGTTCTTTTGGGCGTAGGACGGATGGTATTGAAAATAGGCGAAACCGGACAATAACCACGCCTACCTCCCATATAACGGTAATTTTCAGAAATACGAAAACTGCGATATTTTAGTAACTACTGAAGAT
>NW_016158623.1:34920-38225 GCF_001687245.7 Rhagoletis zephyria
ACAATTCTTAACAAAGAAATATGTTTGTGATAAAATTTTGGAAAATGGGCGTGGCACCGCCCACTTATGATCACATATATGTGTCTCGGTAACCGTTCTACCAATTTGTACCAAACTCGGTACGGTTATTGTGCTTGCCACACAAAAGCAAACCGTTGAAAATTGTTGAAATCGGACTAAAATTACGGCCGTTTTTCATATAACCGGTAAATTTCAGAAATGCTTGAAATTTCAATATTTCGAAATTTAAGGACGCTAATTTACTTAAAATTTATACACCCTGGCTTATCATGTAGCGGCAGCTTTCGGAAAGGTGGAAAACATATATTTAATACTTGCGCCGGGTATTTAATGTTCGGCTCCGCCCGAACTTAGACTTTCTTACTTGTTTTTTGAGTGGGGGTATTAGTTAATATAGCTTCGAAGGTAATTATAAAATATGTAAAGTACCGACTTTCTCTTGGAAATTTAATTTATAATCTAATAACTGGGGTCTACTATCGCACTCTTTTCTCATACGTGCATTCTTCGATATTCAAATACCGTATATTTATCTAATTTGAGAAAAATCTTCCTACTATACAAATAAGTACTGCAGTATTAACTAATATTTTGAAATGTTGTGAGAGGGAGTAACAAAACAAAAATAGGGTTCGGTTTCCAAAACGGAACCATTCGAAATTTCAGCGAAAGTAGAAGGCATTTCGCCATGAAATCCCTGCAGTGAAATCCCAAACTAGTCAGGAAAAATACTAGTTTACAACTAGAATTTCTTAACAGAAACCGAACTAGTTCGAAAATGACCAGAGTTGTACCAAGTACAAACGATTTATTCATACCCTGTATTATTTGACTTCGACAGTTTAATACAATAAAGTGCACAAAATAATATAACTTTTTTTGGGTATATCGTAAACCGTTAAATTGAGTACGTATTCAATTATACCAGACCTGTAGCTCGTTTCTGTAACAATTCTCTACCAAGGCGAATTGAGATATGAATTCGCCGCCCTGTTGTCTACTGCTAATTAGTAGGTGAGAGTGACGTATTTTCTCTACCAGTAGAGAAATAATCGGTAGAGAAAAGTTACAGAAACGGGTTACTGTTATTTTGTTATTTTTGATCATTTTCAATTATTTTTTATTTTGTTTATTACACGATTAATATAATTATTTGATTAATTTCTATTATCAATCAATAAGCCAAACTATGGACAAAAATGAAGAATATTTAATAACTGCTTGAATTACACAGGCCAACAAGGTTTTTTAACCAAGAATCGGACTATACTTTTCCGAAGGTCTTTGACGTACTGAATTCGAATCTGACCCCAGATCACGTCAGGTTTTCGGGATATTCTAACCTAAAAGTCCAAAAATCACGGTTTTTGGGCACATTTGAGCTGCACTACTCCTCCCCTTCAAAATTAATTTTAAAGCTTTAAAAAATCTTTATTTGTTACCGAGAAGTCGTCTGTTGAATTTACTGAGTTTAGTAAATTCGTTGATATTTTGAAAATGAGGAGTATTGGATGTTGGAAATTGAAATATCTATGTATTTATTTTTTCTTTTTATTAATACTCAAAAAAATTAACAATAATTATTGGCAAATCTAAGGCTGCTAAATAAAAATATGTAAAATAAAAAAGTGTACTTAAATGTTTTTACTGTATATTCATGAATTCATTTTATCTTTTGACTCCCAAATTAGTGGTTTTGGTCCATAGTTAGACTAGTATTTTTCTGTCTATTCTGAACTAGTATGAGACTGGTATATTTCTGACCGAAATCTGACAATTGCCATTTCGTAGGACATCCCCATGTTAAAAATACCAGTTGATTGCATGGAAAAAAGATAGTTGGCTGACTAGTTGGGCATGCGATTCATACTAGTTGTGGGGTAGTTTACAACTAGTTCATTTGACTACAGGGATTTGGCGGATATGTTGGGGGAGGCCTTCTTTATCTGAATTGATCACTCTCACAATGTAGGTACTAATAGTATTTAAGCAATTTGTTGTTAAATTATCTCCACTTCTACCAAACTTTTATGCAAAATTTCACTTATATACTGATATACTATATTTGCAATGTTCACGTGCGTATATAGTACTTTTAATATATATCTATTATCAATTACTTAAGTAAAAGGCGTTTATAAATGTGTTTACAAATTAAAGCACTTTTCACAAACAAACAGCAATAACAATGGCCGACAGTATTAAGGGTTTTTATTAAAGTGCGGCCAAGGCAAAGCTATTGCTGAAAGCCTGAAAGCGCTGAACGCCCAAAAAGCTTGTTGTGGAGTTGTACTCCGAAACGTTGAGTTACATCTTTTTCGTTGTATAATGCACTATATTTTTGTAGAAAAAATTAGAACTAATAAATAAATAATAATATTTCTTTAAGGAGTACAAATATTCTTCTTTCCAAACTTAAAATTGGGTAAAAAATAACCAAGCTGAAAATTGTTTAGTGCGGGAAGTCATGTAAAAATGGTGTTTTTAAGAATAAGTTGAGAATTTGAGGGTGTTAGAAGAATTTTGAACGCAGTTTCGAGAATTACTCGTCCAGCGCTACGACCAGGGCCCGAAGCACGGCTCTCGTGAACGAGTGACCGTTTGAATAGAGTAAAATTTCAATTCGAATCGAATAGGCAAATCATGGCACTCGATTCGAAAGCTTGCGAAATTTTTTCGATTATTAATCGGTTTCCAATTAGTAAATATATGATCTGTATCCATTTCTCAAACGTAAACAAGAAGTAGAGTATTCATAATCAGTCAAGATAACCGATTATATAATGAACTAGTAGGCCCGGGCAGACGTTGTCCTGCTACACACCGATACATAGGCAGGTTACATGCATCGTAGATATTGTTTTTTACAACGCTTTTATCAACTTGCAATGTTGTGCGTCCAGAAACTTTCAATGTTGTGGATCCAGAAACTTTCAATGTTGTGTGTCCGACACCAAAGCAAAGCTTTGAAAAGTTCCTATAAAAAAGCATAGTGCATAGGGCGACAGCTGTAGTGAATAGGGCGAGGTAGATGACATCTAGATGTCGCCCTATGTACTACGTTTGCTACAGCGGAAATAGACGACACGCCCATTCTTTAAATAAAATTAATTGGTGCTCGTTTGTATGTACATACATATGTAAATGCATGTGTGTGCACCTTTCTATTAATATCGTTGAATTATTTTAATATATATATTAATATTTTATTCAGACAGGACTAAAAAGTAGAAAATAAATAATATAAAAAAAACTTTTTAATATACAACGCTTTTATAAATGGA